>NW_028301041.1:0-15795 GCF_049000335.1 Polistes dominula
TAAAATACATCGAAAATAAAAACGTGGCGGGAAACGGGGAGGGGAAGTCGGTAACGGACGCGCGTCGGGTTCGCCTCCGGGTCCGCGTCCACCAAGTCCGACGGCAAAGCAGGACCGTCGACATCAGGAAAATAATGTATGAACAAACGGTCTCCGCTCCGCTTGTCAAGTGTACCTCAAAACAGCTGACGGGTACCGTGACGTTGTTAATTGACACTGTGCGTACAAGTTAATTTGATTAAGATTAATAAATTACAAATTGACCTTAAAATAAATAAGTCTGAAATTTTACATTTAGTAGGAATTTCCCCCGGTGGTGATTTGACCATTGGATCTACTAATATTTGCATGTTCGGGGAGTATGTAAAATTTCATTTGGTTAGGAATGATTTTCCTGTCGAGACGGACGGTATTTTGGGAAATGATTTCTTGAGGTCAAGGTCAGCTCTGGTTGACTATGAGAATAGATGCCTCAGATTTCGGAAAAAGGTAATCTCATTTATAGAAGAGGAGAGAATTAATATTCCGTCTCGTATGTCAAAAATTTGCTCTATTCATATTAATAATGTCGAAACTACAGAGGGATATGTCCCTCGTTTGAATCTTCAGCCCGGAGTTTTTGCAGGAGAGGCTTTAGTTAGGAACGTAAACGGAAAGGCGTATATTAAAGTAACGAATACGACTTTTGAATCCGTTGATTTGACAATTCCTAAAAGTAGAATTATTGGATTATAGTATTGGTACTCTTCCGAATTCAGCGTCCAATACCTCTGATCCATCCGGTTTCCTACGCAATATTCATACAATATTTGCCTCCAACTCCGCTGATCCAATTCCAAAATCAGATGTTTCGAATTCCGAGTCACCATCCTCACCCTCCAGGGTTGAATCCGTTAAATCCCTCTTACGCCTTGATCATCTGAATACGGAAGAGGCAAAATCTGTTTCAAAATTAATTGAGTTAAACGCCGATATCTTCCATTTGCCAGGTGAACCATTGGGGAGCACTAATGTTTTGGAACATAAAATAACAACAGCTGATAACGTTCCCGTGCATACTAAACAATATAGATTTCCCCCGGTTCACAAGGAAGAAATTAGGAAACAGACTTCAGAAATGTTAGTTGACGGGATAATTAAGTCGTCCATCTCTCCATATAATTCTCCTATATGGATTGTTCCTAAAAAAGGCGGATTCAAAAGGTAATAAACAATGGCGCATGGTGATCGATTACCGGAATCTTAATGAAAAAACAGTAGGTGATGCATATCCTTTGCCCAACATCACCGAAATTTTGGATCAACTCGGCGCAGCTAAATATTTTTCTACTTTCGATCTGAAATCCGGATTTCACCAAATTAGAATGCATCCGGATGACCGCGAAAAGACAGCGTTCTCGACCCCGTATGGTCATTTCGAATTTTGTAGAATGCCTTTTGGCTTGAAAAACGCGCCAGCAACCTTTCAACGGTTGATGGATCATGTCTTGACCGGTTTACAAGGCGAAGAAATGTTTGTTTACTTGGACGATGTCGTTCTTTATGCAAGTTCACTTAACGAGCATGAGATAAAATTTGGTAAGCTCGCTCGCAGACTTCGTCAAGCAAATTTAAAATTACAGCCCGACAAATGCGAATTTCTGAGACGGGAGGTAATTTATTTAGGACACATTATTGGGGAAGACGGTGTAAAACCGGACCCAAAGAAATTAGAGGCAGTCCGTGAATTTCCGCGTCCGAGGAACGCAAAATCAGTTCGTCAGTTTTTGGGACTCGCCGGTTATTATAGAAGGTTTATTCCTGCCTTCTCTAAAGTCGCCAAACCGCTAACGGATTTGTTGAAAAAGGATGTTTTGTTTTGCTGGGAGAATGCCCAGGAAAACGCTTTTTGCTCGTTACGTGATTCTTTGTGTAAAGAACCAATCTTGCAGTATCCAAATTTTGAGTTGCCTTTTAACGTAACGACAGACGCATCCGGCTATGCAATCGGTGCCGTGTTGAGCCAAGGTCCTGTTGGAAAGGATCTGCCTATTTCCTACTGTTCGCGAATTTTGAATCAGGCTGAAAGGAATTACTCCACAATTGAAAGGGAGCTTTTGGCAATAGTTTACGCGACAAGTTATTTTAGGCCATATTTGTACGGCAGAGAGTTTGTTCTGGTAACCGATCACAGGCCGTTAGTATGGTTGAAATCAGTAAAGGATCCTACATCTAGGCTTGTTAAGTGGGGTCTTAAATTGGCAGAATATTCATTCAAAATCGTATACAAATCTGGAACTGCAAATTCGAACGCAGATGCGTTGTCGCGAAATCCGGTGGAGAGTAAAAACATTCTCCCAATAAATATGTTCGATTCGGACGACAGTCTTACTAAATTTGACATTAGACAAACTGCGGACGACGACGGGGACTGTGACGTCAACGAGACAGCTGACAGGGTGACTGGTCTTGCTTCATCGTCATCTGATACAGTCGATCCAGTTACAGGGACGGTAACGGACAATGAAGGCTCTGACGTCGACGATACGGATGACTCATCCGCGTATGACAGACTTTACTCCCCGCAGACTGAGACCGAACATAACACGCATTTAAGAATGCTAACAGACAATGTAGGAGTCACAAGAGATTCACTAAATTTAAGACACGATAATTTAGTTATTTTTACAGATCTAGTCGGAACTCCGTGTGACGAAGGGGCAAAGACTTTAAGTAAAATACATAAGCTTCCGAAATTTGAAGAACTGGTGCTGGGACGCGCTAAAGTGGTGAAATTCGGCAAATATAAGCTAATCGCGATCCCCATTAAAGAACAGGCAATAAATGCCACTAAATTTGAAACGCTGGTTGAAGCTATTGGGTCTTTGCTATCCGTCACACGCGAGCTTGGGTTAACATCAGTCAGCATCTCGAGGACCCAAGGTTTGGACGGAATTTCATGGTTACGAATCTTGAGAAAAATTATTAATACATTCGAAAATGAAAACTGTAAAATAGTTGTTTGTAATAATGAAGTATCTATTCCAGAGACGGAAAAAGAGGGAAGACATTATAGCGGAATGCCACTCCTCGCCTATCGGTGGTCACAAAGGTGTGACAAAAACGTATAATCGTATTCGACAAAAATATCATTGGCCAAATATGAAAAAAGATATTCAAGAATTTATAAATATTTGTGAAAGTTGTCAAATTAAGAAATTAGTTAGAATTAAATCCAAAGAGCCAATGATATTAACCGATACGCCAGGAGCGGCATTCGACAAGATTGCCATGGACATCGTGGGCCCGTTACAGGAGACAAAGATGGGTAATAAATATGTACTCACTATTCAGGATGCACTAACAAAATATTTCATTGCGGTACCTCTAAAATCAATTACGTCCGTCGACATCGCAGAAGGTCTAGTTCATAACTTTTGTAATATTTTCGGGGCTCCACGATCAATTTTGACAGACCAGGGCACAAATTTTACAGGTTCTTTACTAAGGGCAATATCAAAACAATATAATTGTAAGCAGATTAAAACCACTGCATTTCATCCGCAATCGAACGGATCTTTGGAACGTTCTCATATTGTCCTTATTGAATATTTAAAACATTATATTAATAAAAGAAGCGAGTGGGATAAGTGGCTCACCCATGCAATGTTCGCTTATAATACTAGCACGCATGAGGGAACAAGATTCACCCCTCATGAATTGGTTTTTGGTAAACAGGCAAATGTGCCATCAGTAGATGTTATAACTGGAATCAATTTAGAAGATACCTACTTAGAATATTATTTGGATTTAGTTAATAAAATAAGAACCGCACAAAAGGCGGCAAGACAGAACTTGGTGGGAGCTAAAATTAAATCTAAATATTATTATGATAGAAATGCTAGAGGTCAAAAGCTTAAAGTTGGTCAGGATGTCTATCTTTTGAAACAGCCAACGTCTAAATTGGGAAACCAATATACTGGTCCCCACCAGGTCCTAGAAGTGCTACCCAAAAATAACATCAAAATTAGTTATAAAGGTAAAAGTAAGATTGTTCATAAAGATAAGCTAAAATTGTCAAAATCTAAAAGGTAGTCTTCTTTCGTAAATATTTGTATATTAAAATATTTTGCTAACATATTTGTTTTGCCACTGACTGTACATTATCACCAGGAAGGATGAATTCCAAGGTTTGCTACGTCATCCTTTGTTGCGTCACGACGGCCTTCGCTCTCTTGGGTTACGACTGTGGTGGAAATTCTGCCAACATCAGCACGGTATCATTGCTGGAGACCGGGGAGTGTAATCTACCCGTGTCATCGCCCAACAAGTCGGTGACGTACGTGCAGCTGTTACAGCTGACAGACTATGATAATGTGCGCGTATATCAGTGCAGAGTGGAAATAGACAGAACAATTTATTACTGTGGAATGAGTTCGCATATCTCGGCGGTTCATAACGGTCGCCGCATTTATTTACTTGAAGTGTCTTCGAACGTTTGTAAGAGTATGATAAATACCGGTACACTTTCGTTGAACTCATTCACACAGATTAGTGGACTACGTGTTAACTCGACAGACTTTCGAAGTGTTACGTTAGCGGGTTCCATTACCACCGACGGTAGGTGTCAAGGCACCCAATATTCGGATACCGACGGTACGTGGGACAGTGTGGTTGTTCAAAGTGTAGTGCGCACAGACATTAGAATATACACGGGAATAGTGAAAAGTGGTGAGAACTTGATTTCTCTTAGAGGACATATATCGTGCACTTTTTCAGAGGGAACGTGTTTTACAGACGAAAACGGTTGTGCATTTTGGACAGTTGTTCCCGGTTCGTCGTGTAATTTTGAACGATATACGGCACTGTATGAGGGGTCCGCCACCAAAGTGACGTCATCAATCGCAATCTCACATATTACAACAATGTACTCGGTGACGGAGGGAGACACTGCCTTCGCGTTGATGGGTAAAAACGAGCTCCACATTTGCGGGTATACTCTGGTCACTACTGAACATCCCAAACTTTTTATCTTGGAAACAACAGGTGGTCATACGTTTACGTCAAAGGCAAAAATAACACCCCAAAACATGGATTTGTTTGCCTATATAAATTCAAAGTTCGTATACGTTGAGAAGCACCACCGTGACCAGCTGGAGTCTCTCTATATAAACATCTTACAACAGAAGTGTAACCTAGAACAACAGGTTATTCGAAACGCGTTGGCATTTGCGAACATTCTCCCAGATGTTTTTGCGTACACGGTCATGAAGAGGCCGGGGTACATGGCGGTGGTGGCCGGTGAAGTCGCGCATATTGTCAAGTGCACCCCTATTCCAGTGAAAATAAGACATTCGGAATTATGTTATAGAGAACTTCCCGTGATATATCAAAATTTAAGTGTTTATTTAAAACCAAAGTCGAGAATTTTAGTTAGAAAAGGTACTGAAGTACCGTGCAGCGCACTACTGCCACAGGAATATTTGATCGAGGGAACCTGGTATCAGCTGCTACCAAAGCCAACATACGTAAAGGATCCCCAAATTCTACTGCCAGACACGGATGTGGTCTGGAGATACATCGATGCGGGATCGCTCGCGACTAGTGGGATTTATACACAGGCGGATTTGGACGATCTCCGGGACCATGTAATGTTCCCTGTTGAGCAACCGTCTATTTTGAACACTATCGCGAGAGGAGCAGCTGGACATAAAGTGAAAGTTGACACGTTAAATCTTGTGGATTTTGTGGGTGAAAAAGGTGTTAGTGAATTAGCAGAAAGTGTGACCTCTAAACTTTGGAACGGTCTATTGAAATTCGGAACGGTCAGTTCTGCTATTCTTGGAATTGTGCTTATTTTTAAAGTAGTGAAATTGATCATAGACTCTGTTCTTCGAGGGTACGCCCTGCACACAGTTTATGGTTGGAGTTTACATATGTTGGGTGCAGTTTGGGGCTCAATCACGAGCCTACTCCTCCATTTGGGGCGCGGGAAGGATGCTCGGCCCACTCAAAATTCGGACAATGGAATTGAACTTCAGTCGGTGCGCACGGAGACACCAGAATCTTCAAGCGGTGACTCCGGGGCCACCCAACCTACCTTGGATTCGAGAGGCTGCCAGACAGAAAATACACCTGGTAAGCGGGTTCAATTTCATATGGATGACGAAATCACTCAGAAATTTCGTTCGTTGCGAAGACCACGGGAGTAAATCCATGGTTCTTCTTTTAAGAGGGGAGGTGTACGTCCAGTGACGTCTAAATTCGAATTTCGTGCACTACACCCAAAAATTTTAAATTTGGTAAACTCTGTCGTATTTGAATATTATTAGTCTGTCTAATTTTTGCGTAAAAGTAATTTGTTAAACTTTAGTTCGTATAATTTTGAGTGAAAATAGTTCTATAAGTACTATGTAAACCTTGCGAGATAAATTTTTCTTTTTCTTTATATATATATATATACATATATCTCCTACTGTTTGTTTTAGTATATAAATTCGATACTTTGTATGTACATTAGTTATTAGATCAATCATAATAGATAATTTTCGTTTGCGCTAATGTACCTTGTTTTCACGCTATATACTTAAATATTTGGTAATTACACTTTCTTTTCCTTATTGTTACTATTCTTTGTAAAGATAATTCTGTATTTCTTATGAACGACCATCGATAAATTGTATTTTGTAGAATGGATAAAATAGAGTATTGAGAATCCATTGTCGTTCATAGAGGAATCTGCATTACCGACAGTGTCGGTGGTAACGAGTTTAGTCGATAAGTAAATGTCGGTAATACCGACATTGCGTTCTTCCAGTACTGACTTATCGGTCGACGTTATATTGGAATGGTTGCTTTTAAATTATTATTTCAATGTGCATAAAATATTCATACTTTATGCTATTATATTCGTTACTCATATTCTGCCTGCACGTGCATTTTTGCTGACGGCGCAGTCCAGGACTCGCGCTTGATAACATTCCAATGTAACTGACACTTATCTTTCTTCGGAGAATTCGCGCTTGATAAAATTCCAATGTAAGTAATACTTATTTCTCTTCGAAGAATTCGGCTTGATAAAAATTCCAATGTAAGTAATACCTATTTCTCTTCGAAGAATTCGCGCTTGATAGTAACTATATTTTTGTCAGCGAATTCTTCTCCTTGACTTGGGTCTCACGGTGTGGAAGTCAGTAGTGGAGGAACATTTTTGCGTAAGTGGGAGGTACTCCCACTCTTCCGAAACGGACGCTTCTTGCGATGCTGCGTTCGTCCATGAAGTCAGTCCACCATATATAGTCATTGAGTACGTGTCTAAGATTTGTCTAAACTTGTTAAGATTTGTCTAAAATAGTTTTGTACTAATTTTCTAAGTTCATTTATAAAGTCCATCTTATATAATCATTTGGTACTTGTCAAAGATTTGTCTTAAGTTTTGTTCTAGTACTCCAAGTGTACTTATAAAGTCCACTTATATAATTATTGAGTACGTTTCTTAAATTTGTCTGTTGTTCGTTTAGATTTGATTTTAAGTATTATCATATTAACCTACTACTGCGTATATCTAAATCGTGTGTTTGTTAAATATGTGTGTGATCTGATTCGATTATCGACGATTTATGAATATTAACTTGGTATTATAACTTAGGTTGATTTAAATCGGTTTATTTGAATTTTCTTTAGTTTTTTCTGTTTAATAGAACTTAGTATTGCTTTGAACATTTTATTCTTAGTTATTATTGCTATCATTAATCTTTGCAAGGCTAAGTCCTTTATCTGTTACCAAATTAATATTCCGTTAACATTGTTCATTAATAATTGTGTGTGTGCAACAAGGTGTTTATTGTGTAACAATTTAAATCTAAATTTAAATTTTAAAATATACTATATTGTTATTCTACATTGTGATTGTGATTTAACAACTGCACCCTTCCTTCGAACGCCAATTTCAGTCGGCATATTTGGATTGCATCTCCCATTGGCCAGCACCGGAAACCAGGTAAGAATTGAAGATTTGGTTAACATCCAGGGTTGAGTTTTCTTTGACATATTGACGTCCGACGCTCCGGTATCCGCGAGTAAAGCCTATCCCGGGTAAAGTACTGGATTAGCAGGCTGACCCAAAAACAGGCATTGACTTTCTTTCTCTTATCCGAGTAAACGACTGCAAGGTCGTGACCGGTTGAGAAATCTCTAAATTCGTTCTTACTCTTCAAGTAAGAACTGGTGACAGCGGCCACTCGTGAAATCTCTTCTCGAGACGTAACAATTATACATATTTGGTGACAGCGGAAATGGGATAGCCTACAACAACATAGTATTTGTCACTCCTCGCTATACTCGTAGTTTGCTCGGACCTTTTCTGAGGTTTGCTTACTTGGATTTCCGGATTGTTTCGAATAAATTTTGGAATTTTTGTTTTGTTTGATCGTTTAAAATCCATATTTTTTTTTGAATTGAAAATGGCATCGGAACGTGCACGCGCTGGAGTAGAATCTCCAATTGGAACTAGTAGGTAAATTTTGCATAAGGAAAGCGAAAGTCAGACGAAAGATATTGCAAGATATAATGCTGAATCAAGAGCAGTTAGGCATACTTCAGATTGACATATTTAAAAGACAGGAAGAACTGGACAAGAGGGAATCAGAAATCGAAGCACAAAGGCGGGAACTAGCGCGAAGAGAGCGCAGATTAGAAATTGGGGGAGGAGAGAATCAAAGATCAGATGATGAATCTTCGGGTGACTTCCGAATAGAGATTTCCGAGAGGCCGCTGTACTCCGGTGTCTTCCTTGATCAGAGTATCCAGGACGCCCGGTGTTTCCCGAGGCGGGTCGCCTCGCCCGGTTCCCGCGCCTAGACGTTCGATAACGCCTACGTCGACGATATGGATAAGTATAATTTAGAAAGTGAATCGCCTGTTAGGCGAGATCACGAACGAGTTCTTATCCAGTACATTGGCCTACCTCGGGACCGCTCAACTCGCCGATAACCGCGAAGCGGTCGCACGTCGATTAAATATGTCGAAGAAAACTACAGAAGGGGTTCCGAAGTTTGATGGTGTTACGTCTCGATAAGAGATTTCACGAGTGGCCGCTGTCACCAGTTCCTACTTGAAGAGTAAGAACGAATTTAGAGACTTCTCAACCGGTCACGACCTAACAGTCGTTTACTCGGATAAGAGAAAGAAAGTCAATGCCTGTTTTGGGTCAGCCTGCTTATCCAGTACTTTACCCGGGATAGGCTTTACTCGCGGATACCGGAGCGTCGGACGTCAATATGTCAAAGAAAACTCAACCCTGGATGTTAACCAAATCTTTAATTCTTACCTGGTTTCCGGTGCTGGCCAATGAGAGATACAATCCAAATATGTTGACTGAAATTGGCGTTTGAAGGAAGGGTGCAGTCGTTAAATCACAATCACAATGTAGAATAACAATTATAGTATATTTTAAAATTTAAATTTAGATTTAAATTGTTACACAATAAACACTTGTTGCACACACACACAATTATTAATGAACAATGTCAACGGAATATTAATTTGGTAATAAATAAAGGACTTAGGCTTGTAAAGATTTATGATAACAATAATAACTAAGATTAAAATGTTCAAAGTCAATGACTAAGTTCTATTAACAAGAGAGAGAGAACTTAGTAACAAAATTTAAATAAACTGATTGTAAATCAACCTAAGTTAAAATACCAAGTTAATATTCATAAATCGTCGATAATCGAATAAGATCACACCAGGCAGATGCCGTTCAACTCAAGAATACACGATTTAGATATACGCAGTAATAGATTAATATAATAATGCTTAAAATCAAAACTAAACGAATATTAGACAAATTTAAAAAAACGTACTCAATAATTATATAAGGTGGACTTTATAAGTACACTTGGAGTACTAGAACAAAACTTAAGACAAATATTTGACATGTACTAAATGATCATATATGGTGGACTTATAAATGGACTTAGAAACTTAGTACAAAACTAGACTACTCTTAGACAAATCTTGGAGAAAATTTGAGACAGGTCTAATTTTGTGTATGGGGGGGTTTAAAAAGAACGAAAAATTGGTAAAAAAGAGAAATTTTGAGAATTAGACACGTACTCAATTACTGTATATGGTGGACTGACTTCATGGACGAACGTAGCATCGCAAGAAGCGTCCGTTTCGGAAGAGTGGGAGTACCTCCCACTTACGCAAAAATGCTTCCTCCACTACTGACTTCCACACCGTGAGACCCAAGTCAAGGAGAAGAATTCGCTGACAAAAATATTAGTTACTATCAAGCGCGAATTCTTCGAAGAGAAATAGGTATTACTTACATTGGAATTTTATCAAGCGCGAATTCTTAGAAGAGAAATAAGTATTACTTACATTGGAATTTTATCAAGCGCGAATTCTCCGAAGAAAGATAAGTGTCAGTTACATTGGAATGTTATCAAGCGCGAGCTCCTGGGACTGCGCCGTCAGCAAAAATGCACGTGCAGACAGAATATGAGTAACGAATATAATATAATAAAGTATGAATATTTTATGCACATTGAAATAATAATTTAAAAACAATCATTCCATTATAACGTCGACCGATAAGT
Organism: Polistes dominula; assembly: GCF_049000335.1. NCBI lineage: Eukaryota > Metazoa > Arthropoda > Insecta > Hymenoptera > Vespidae > Polistes > Polistes dominula. The sequence goes on from NW_028301041.1 coordinate 10,587, forward strand.
CAGTACTGGAAGAACGCAATGTCGGTATTACCGACATTTACTTATCGACTAAACTAGTTACCGACCGACACTGTCGGTAATGCAGATTTCTCTATGAACGACAATGGATTCTCAATACTCCAATTTATCCACTCTACAAAATACAATTTATCGATGGTCGTTCATAGGAAATACAGAATTATCTTTACATAGTATAATAACAATATGGAAAAGAAAAGCATAATTACCAAATATTTAAGTATATATAGCGTGAAAATAAGGTACATTAGCGCGAACGAAAATGATCTATTATAATTGATCTAATAACTAATGTACATACAAAGTATCGAATTTATATACTAAAACAAACAGTATGAGATATATGTATATATATAAAAAGAAAAAATTTTCTCGCAAGGTTTACATAGTACTTATAGAACTATTTTCACGCAAAATTATACAAACTAAAGTTTAACAAATTACTTTTACGCAAAAATTAAACAGACTAATAATATTCAAATACGACAGAGTTTACCAAATTTAAAATTTTTGGGTGTAGTGCACGAAATTCGAATTTAGACGTCACTGGACGTGACATAATAATAATAATAATAATAATAATAATAATAATAATAATAATAATAATAATAATAATAATAATAATAATAATAATAATAATAATAATAATAATAATAATAAGTAATAGATAATAATAATAATAATAATAATAATAATAATAAAGTAATAATAAAAATAATAGTAATAATAATAATAATAATAATAATAATAATAATAATAATAATAATAATAATAATAAGTAATAATAATAATAATAATAATAATAATAATAATAATAATAATAATAATAATAATAATAATAATAATTCCCTGTATGGGCTCCGGGGTAGAATAGACCCAAGGTATTTCCTGCCTGTCGTAAAAGGCGACTAAAAGGGAAGTGTTTTCGTGCGACGCTCTGGTGATGCGAATGATCAGGGACCCTATAAACGGGTAACCCTGAAAAGCGAATGGCCAGAGTCCCTATAAACGGGACCTTCTGGAAAGCGAATGGTTGGGACCCTTATAAACAGGCTCTCCCAGAATGAATGAACCAGCAGGCTAACACGGGCACACACAAACACTCCCTCAGGGGCCGTGCAAGGTTCCGGCACGGCACGGGAACCGCGACCCCGAGGTACCCGACGCAGTACGGAACAAAGTAAAATGATGAAATGCACAAGCAAAACTTTGATATACCTCAGGTGGTATACCCTACAGAGGGACAATCCACCCTGGGTTCCGACCGGAAGAAAGATCCGGTGGCCCATGGCAGCGGCAAGGATTCTGGGAGGGCCGCAGTAAGTGCAAGCAATCAACTGAAATTATACCAAATAAATACGAGAAAAAAGACAAAACAGCGGGGCACAACTTCCTAGACCTGCAGACACGTAATAGAACGGTGAGTGTATCGAGCGCAGGAAGTGCATCGAGCTACAACTCTTTCACCGACAACGACGACAGACAGGCAAATACAAAAACGGTACAAGCAAAACAACAAAGACTGGACATCACAGCGCTACAGAAACGAGACCTGACGGAACTGCTGACAATAATACAGACGACAGCAACAAAGATGGCAGAGGCAGCGACCATCCAAAAAAACATGAATATAACCGTCAAGACAGGTATAAAGACCATCCTCGAAGCCGCTGATGTCGCGCTTGATATGTGTGCCACGGCGGTTCCGAGGCAACGGACCAACGACGGCGACACAACCACGGATACAGAGACAGAGACGAACAAACGGGTGACGCCACGAACAAAACGGAAAAGGGAGACGACCGGGACCACTCCGGAGTCCGCACAGAAAAGGACCCCGCGAGTGGAACCGGCCGCCGCCTGGCAGACGGTGGTGACAAAGAAGGCGAAGAAGAAAGAACGGAAAAAGACAGACGAGACGAACGCTCACGCCCGGCCTGAAAGGCACAGACCGACCATTAAGCAACCGGGACTGGCCGTACTGGTTAAGCCAGGAAAAGATAAGACATACGCAGACATGGTACGGAAAATGCGAGAGACAGTAGACCCGACCAAAAACAACGTGACGGTCAAGACTGTCAGAAAGACGAGAGACGGACTGTGCCTCATAAAAATACAGACAACAACGGACGGACGAGAAGACTTTCGTCGCGCGCTCCAGAACGCTGTCGGCGACGACGGCAGCGTAAAAGCCATGACCTCCAAGACACAAGTGGAGATTATGGACCTGGACTGTGTGGTGACGAGAGAAGACGTTATACAGGCACTACGACGGGAGACAGGACGGGATCGGAGACTTTGGGACCCATATCTTTGGCCCGAACCGGGCTGAGCAGTACATGGCGGTCTGCGATCTTGAATCGCAGGAAGCCAAGATTCTGCTCGGACGCGGTCGGATCGGGATAGGATGGGTCCATTGCCGCGTACGGAAACGACTCACGGTGACAAAGTGCTACAAATGCCTGGGCTTTGGACACACAAAGACGAGCTGCAAAGGACCAGACAGAACGAAGAACTGCAGGAAATGCGGTGAGACCGGACATTACGCGACGGACTGTAAAAACAGACTGAACTGCTCTCTGTGCGCCGAGGCAGGACGAATGGACGCGGCGCATCTCTCGGGCTCCGGGAGGTGCGCGGCGTTCCGGGTCGCGCTGGAGGAGTGCAGGAAGCGGGCTGGACGACGGACAGCGTAATCCAGGGAAACCTGAACCGCAGCAGGACAGCTGACATGCTACTACCCCAGATAGCAGACGAACTAGACGTGGACATACTCATACTGTGCGAGCCATACAGAAAACGGACAACACGGACTTGGTACACAAACGACGACGAGACGGTAGCTATCTGGGTGAGGGGTGCTGCCCGTTCCCGGATAACCGGCTGTGGCGCAGGGGAAGACTATGTCTGGGTCAAGGTGGGCACTGTCACTTACGTCAGTGTCTACCTTACCCCAAACTGCGACGCGGCGGAGTTCGGGAGAAAGGTAGCGGCCCTCGAGGACGGAATTAGGGAACTGCCTGGGGACCTGGTAGTCGCTGGGGACTTCAACTCGAGAGCGATCGAGTGGGGCATGACAGCGACGAACAAACGAGGACGGCTGCTTCTGGAGATGGCCTCAAGGCTAGACCTAGAAGTAGCAAATACAGGAAACACGCCGACATACAGACGACCGGGATATGGTAACTCTATCCCAGACGTAACAATGACCTCAGACAGACTGCTGACACAAGTAAGGCGATGGTGGGTGATCGAAGACTATACGGCCAGCGACCACCAGTACATCGCCTTTGAGTTAACAAGAAAGACAGCAACGGTACAGAAAAGACAACGACAACCTCAGCGGTGGAACACGAACAGACTCGACACACAAAGGCTTTCGGAGGAACTGGCGACAACGCCGGCCCCGATCGCCAGCGTTCCCCCGGATCTAACCGGCCGGATCAGGGCGGAAAGACTTACAGATGAGACAGCTAAACTGACAGAAAGGCTGTGTGAAAGTACGATGCCGAGAAAACACCTCAGACGAAACAGACAGCCACAATACTGGTGGACGGACGAAATCGCCGAACTGCGGAGGGGTTGCCTCGCAGCACGCAGAAGGGTTACAAGAGCCAAAGGCAGGCCTGAGAGAGAAGCACTCCAGGCCAATTACAGAAAAGAACGTAAAAGACTGACTAACGCTATCCGAGACAGTAAAACGAAGTGCTGGAGGACGCTCTGCGAGGAGGTGGACCGCGACCCGTGGGGTGCCGGTTACAAGATAGTGACCGGCAAACTGGGGGCTCGGGAACCACCTGTACTTAAGGATGCGGAATCCATGCGACGCATCGTTGACGGACTCTTTCCAACACACCCGCTGCGAACAGAAATGACAGACGAAGACGGGACAGCGGCGGTTGTCGCCTTCACAGCTGAGGAGCTCTTCAGAGCAGCTAAGGCGGTGAAGGTTGGCAAGGCGCCGGGACCAGATGGTGTGCCGGGGGAGGTTGTACGGCTGATGGTCAAACAGAGGCCGGACATTTTCCTTGACCTGTACAACACCTGCCTACAGACAGGGACTTTCAGCGACCGGTGGAAGGTGGCGAGGCTGGTCCTCATCCCTAAGGGTAAGGGGGACCCCAGCACGCCATCGGCCTACCGGCCGCTGAGCCTACTGGACACGACGGGAAAACTTTACGAACAGCTACTTAGACAGAGACTTACAGGGACGATTGAAGCTGGGGGAGGCCTCTCAGATCGCCAGTTCGGCTTCCGGAAGGGTCGGTCGACCGTTGGCGCGATTCAAAGGGTCGTTGACACCTTCCGGGAAACAGACAGATACTGCCCACGCAACGCGACCTATCGTGTTGCTGGCGACATTAGACGTTAGGTAGAACGCCTTCAACTCGGCCAGGTGGGTGGACATCTTGCAAGCTCTTAAAAACGCTTTCGGGGTTCCACCGTACTTGCTCCAGGTGGTGAAGGATTACCTACGAAACAGACGACTGACATACGAGACGACAGAAGGACACATCGACGAGACAGATCACCGCTGAGGTTGCCCAAGGATCTATCCTCGGACCGGATTTTTAGAACGCGACCTATGACAGCCTGCTCAGACTGGAACTCCCGCTTGACGTATCTCTCGTCGCATACGCCGATGACGTAGCGGCGGTGATCGTGGAGGCGGACCCCAGAGCTGGCGCAGCTAAAACTGAACCAGACAATGAGACGAGTCGGACGGTGGATGACAGACCACGGACTGCAACTCGCAACGGAAAAGACAGAACTGCTGATCCTCACAAGGAGACGCACTTCAGACGAGACTACCCATGACGGTTGGGACAGAAACAATCGAGACCAGGGGGAAGTCAAGTATCTGGGGGTAACCCTAGACACGAAGATGACCTTCTGGCCTCACATACAAAGGACAGCCCAGAAGGCGGCCGAAGAAAGAGTAAAATCCTTAAGCCGCCTGATGGCAAACACGAACGGACCGAGACCAAGGAAACGGAGACTACTGATGTCGACAGCCCACTCCGATCCTCCTGTACGGGGCAGAAGTCTGGGCAGATTCCCTGAAGACAAAGAAGTACTGCCACGCAATGATGACGATACAGAGACAAAGCGCGCTGAGGATCGCCTGCTCCTACCGGACAGTCTCTGCGCAGGCTGTTCTGGTCGTGGCAGGCGCAATTCCCATAGATCT
>NW_028301043.1:0-102500 GCF_049000335.1 Polistes dominula
CGGCTTAGCCATTTTAACACGTTAAGCGCCACGCCGAATTTGCGTGCCTTTCCGTTCAGGCCACAGTTAGCCGTCAGGCGGGCTCTGCCGGGCCGCTCGCCGATAGGCGAGCCAGAGTATAAACAAATGTCGGGTAACGTAATCCGGCGGGGGCTTGCCTTCGTATGTTTACCTCTCCACTTGTAGATAAGATGCACTCGAGAGCCTGACATTTTCAAATCGCAATAAATACTTTGTATATATACTTTGTTTATATCCGTATAGTCCCTTCTCCGTCGTAGTAGAGAAAAACCCGAAAAGCGAGGCCTAATAACGCCCAAACGCGTAAGAAATCCTCAGTTGCATAGATATCGTAACCCAGTTTAGTTCAGTCTCCAAGTCTTCTCGTACTTCTTCTTGACCAGAAATTCAAAATTTTGTTGCCCTAAAAATCAAGATGTCATCAAGTGATACCTCAAGCGAACAAATTTTAGTGCCTACACTTCGTCATCGCCGTGTATTGCGCTCGTCCGACGATGAAAGTTTATCACAGAATGAGCGTGTGGATACGAATACAACGGGTGATCAAGAATGGTTCGATCCGCAAGGAAATCAACCTAATATAAGAGCTTTTAGGAGTGAATGTGGGGTTGACATATCTAATGTCACAGTACAAAATTGTTGCAATGTGGGAGACTTTTACGCTCTATTGGTCACGGAAGAAATACTTCAGGAAATAAGCGACCAAACAAATACATACGCAGTGCAAAAGCAATCAATAAGTACTTCGAGGCGTATAAATAAGTGGGTCCCTACAAATACAAATGAAATCAAGCGCTTATTTGGGCTCATCATATGGATGGGATTGGTAAAATATCCAGCGATATATTTATACTGGTCCAGGGATCCGCAATACTATCATCCATTCCCACACAAAATCATGAGCAGGAATCGATTTGAGATTCTTTTGAGGATGCTTCACTTTTGCAACAATGAGACAGCAGATACCACCAACCACTTATACAAAATCCAGCCGATTATTGACGATTTGAACACAAATTTTAAAAAATATTACCATCCAACAGAAGTAATCTGTATTGATGAATCGATGATTCCATTTCGTGGACGTATTTTATTCCGACAATACATGAAGCAGAAGAAACACAAGTATGGCATAAAAATTTTTAAACTCAGCTGTGGCCTCGGTTACACATATAATTTCAGTGTTTACAGAGGCAAAATGTTCGACGAAGTGAACACGACGTCAACAAATATAGTACTGAATTTGTGTGAAAATATATTTCATAAAGGCCATACACTCTGTACTGACAATTGGTACACCAGTGTAAATTTGGCCAAACAACTCATACAGAAAAATACCCACTTGATTGGTACACTCTAAGGAGTAACCGCAAGAATAACCCAAAAGAAGTGGTATTCAAAAAAACTAAAACGGGGGGAATGTGTCGCTCAAGAGAGTAAAGAAGGGATCACAGTTTTGAAGTGGAGAGAGAAGCGTGACGTTCTATTACTGTCGACTAAACATACATTAGAAATGAAGACCGTTCGAACAAAATCAAAAATCATTACTAAACCAACAATTGTCATAGATTATAATGCGGGAAAAAAATCTATTGACCTGTCTGACCAAATTGCTGCGTATAGTAACCCATTACGGAAATCCATGAGGTGGTATCGAAAATTGGGTTTTGAGTTATTATTGAACACCGCCGTTGTAAATTCCTTCTTCATACACCAAGAAACAACAGGCCAGAAGATGTCTATCACGATGTTTCGCAAAAACTTGATTGACACACTTGTGCAGGAGAAGGAGGAGGAACAAGTGAACACCCGTGTAAATCATCAGCATCATTTGAAAAAAAGGAAGGCAGTGCGCACAAAATTAGAAAATACTGCACCAACTGCTATCAATATAATGCACGAATGTTAGGAACAAAGACAGCTAGAAATGTAACGCCAAAAGTAACAACCTTTTGTAATGAATGTACACAGCAACCTCACCTTTGCTTATCTTGTTTCAATAAATTACATTAATGTTTTTAAGTATTATATTCTTTTCCTTGAAGCATTGACCAAACTAAAACCGATATCGCATAATTTAAATGTTCAGTCTCACAAGTATGCAAAGACGGACATACGCGCCGCGATAGAAGAACGAAAAGTCTGCCGTCGGTCCCTAGGGACCGACGTGGCCTGAACGGAAAGTCTAGCGTCGGTCCCTAGGGACCGACGTGGCGCTTAACGTGTTAATTAATATCAAAATTGTATAAGGCAACACTTACATTCTTAAGAGTTTTTTTTTAATTCTACTAAGCCTTGATTTAGCATTTCGATGTATAACGTGAGGATAAATTTTATCAATCATATCAGCTAAGCGTCTTGAGTTTTCAGTGTTCTTTTTAGCTAAGTCTATAACGTCATGAACGCCATATGAAGCAGCGAATAATTCTTCAAATTCTGTAAAGGGAATAATACATTTTTCTTTTGAATTTTCCAGTGCTAATTTTTCTGGTAAAAGTGCCTCTTGATGATTTATATTACTTTCCACATCTGACATATCTGACTGAGAGTCATTCGAATTATCATAAACTATTTTTGTTTTTTTGGACTTAGGCTTAGGTAAGCACCATTCCTCGGATGGTTTCTCTAAGAGTTTTTTTAGCTGTGTCATACAATACTTGATTTTCTGTAGTTACTTCTGATACAGTAGAAGAAGATGGCTTTTTCAATGTGTTTACAAGTTTATTTGGTTTCAAAGCGTCCGTTAAGTTATCTGCTGTTAACGTATCGTTGTTGTTATTCGTATTCATACTTACGTCTTCACTGTATTTATTACATGTCTTAGCTATATGGCCGCTTTGTTTACATAGAAAACAATGTGTTGTATCTGTGCTTAAGAAAATCCAATACGTAACGTTGTCAAAGCTGATTTGAAGCGATTCTGGTAATAAACTTTCTTCTTCTTCTCTTATGTAACATTGTCGTCTAAACGAAAGAATGTGTGCTCTGCCTGGTTTTATTAATCCTGCTCTTAAGCTATGTATGTTTGATACTGGATTGATGCCTGCATGTTTAAGTTCTTTGAGTAACACTGAATTCGGAATGACCGGATTAACGTTAGATATTACTACTCTTTTATTTTTTTCAATTAACGGTCTTACTTTTAATTTCATGTTTTTAACTTGCACAGTTTTATTTATAAGAGTATCAACTAAAGCTTCACTGGATAAATATATACATACACGAGCGCCAGATATTTTAGAAATGTAGCGTATTTCCAGAGGATTTATAATATTCTCTAAACCATCAATATAATCATCATTAGAAAAACCTTCTATTGAGTCAAGTATTATTGCTTGTTCTTTCTTTGGACTGGTGTATTGAGAGGTAACATTGGCGTATGATGCTGTATTTTTTTGTAGTGCAGTTTTATATAATTGGCCCCTGCTGTCAGAAGCCATGTTGTTGGATTGTTCTTGCATTTCAAACTGCAAAAGCAGTTTGAATGCATTATCTAATCACTTACAAGATAGCAGTTAAATATTACAGTGGAACTTTAAATTTATACCATGAACCATTCACTACAATCACGATTTGTTTATACTCGCGTTCTAACTCGCGCGTGACACGTCTACTCGCTTCGGTGTCTCAAATCCGAATCTTTTGTGTTGTTGATTTATAAGACAATTCCCTTGTCTTACGAAATTTGGAAACTACGTCCCAAATAAATTGTACTGCGGTTGATGCTAGTAATAACTGAAATATATTTACACTATATACATATTCAAAGAGCGATTAGAATAATTATAATACAAGATTGTACGCAGGTTTACCTGAATCAACAACAAGTACAGCTTGACTCTATTATAATTATCAATATATAATTAATAATTAATTATTAAATTTATTATTATTATAAATTGAATTTAAGTATATTGCTTCGCGACAGACACCATTAATCTCGCACGTATCTCAACGTGGTTTCTGCTGCTATCACGCAGTTACGACTGACGAGTGCGAACGGCCGCGTACCTCGCTTGGTATGAGTGTCGAGCAGGGACGACCTCTGACGTGTCGCGCTATAGTTTGGACTAGACCAAACTTACATATATATATATATTGTTACGTCCTAGAGGACGAAGTAAGTTAAGTAGTAATAGTAATGCCTGTTGTGGTCACTCTGCTTTCTCCGAGTTTAACCGGGACCAGGCTGGTTCGTCTCTCGTTTAAAATAGTGATATAATCTGGCAATGGGCACCCGCGGTAAGACTAACTTGTCCGTGGAAGAAATCGGTATAATGATAGCTATTACCACCTTTTAGTTGGTTACATAGTGAGTTTCGAACGTGACTTCTTTTCCTTTAGCATTTATTTACCCTTTAGCATTTATTTACTCTTTTATTGCTCTTGAACGTTGGTTACAGGAAGTTAGGGGTTCGGCAGTAAATATTGCTGATGCAACGGAAAATCTTGGAGTAGTGTCAGATTTTAATGTATAAACCGGTATTTATTCTTCTAGGAAGGGATTCTTCAAGGAATGTTTCTATGGTTCCGACTTGTGCTTTGCACGGGACAGTCTTTCCAATAGTTTATTTCGATAAAGAGAACGAATGTTCGAGAGTTACGAGTAATAATTATTCTTTTATATGTACTACTTATAATTGTTTCTATTGTTATTTTGGTGAACTACTGGAATGATGTCTCGCGCAACTGGAATTGAATCACTGCGAAAAATTTTGGGTGGCGAATCGTGGCGGAACGTCACAATATATATATAGGGACCGAGCCCTAACTGTAGAGGCAGCACACCTGTCGGAAGTGGCGCGCTCTGGTGTTTAATAAAAGCAAAAAAACGGGTAAAAAGTATGATAATAGCTTATGTATTTTTTTGTTAATAATGGAAAAAATAATAAAATATGGTTTTCAACCAATAAGAAATACACCTTTTCGAGGTCAAAACGACATAAAAGGTAAAAAATTACATGAGTCTGGACATGTTTTTGATGTGGTTGAGAAAAAATTAAAAAAAAACTCGATGTTTAACTGCTGGTGGAACTTCTGTGTTTACTTCGGTGCAGTCAATGATAACACGAGTGTCTGGATAATGTAGCTTAAATGATTCAGGTAAAGTTGCTTGAACAGCGGCTTTAGATGGCCAGAATATAAAATTTTTCAATAGAATATTTAACTGTTGCAAATTCTTTACGAATATTTTATTTACAGTAGTCCGATGAATATTAAATAAGACAGAAATCACAGTAAATATCAAACCGGTTTTCAGCTTCATTAACGTAATTAATAATTTTGTTTTTTTGTCAATGTCAGAACGTTTACATTCTGGGAGTTGATTCACAAGCCATAGAAAGATAGATAATGTAACACCTGTTAAGCTACTCATAGTTTCATTACTTGTAATAGATAAAAATCCATGGAACCCTTTGCAATGAGATTGTACAGACTCGAAATTGATTGGATCGCAACTGGAATCTTGAACATTTTTTTTCATAGGCGGCATCGAAGTTTCACACATTTTATCTGCAGTTTTTTTTACAGATATATTAACTTGGACTGCTGCAGTATTAATACCATCATGATAATTCATATTACAAAAAAAATAAGTACAATTATCAGTTGAAATATCAGGAATGAATTCCTCAGTTTGACAAGTAATACTTCGATAGGCTGGGGGAGAAACATTCATAACATTCACGTCCCTATCACAGCTGTCCTCAGTTTCTGTTATCATTTCTCCTGCGTCTTGCTTCATTTCAATGTCACTTGAATTATTATTATTATCTTCAATAGAATTATTGCTGTTTATACTACTGTTGATACTGTCAGTTAATATTGATTCCTTGACGTTCATTTCCTTATTTAATTGACGTGTTCTTGACCGTTCAAATCGTTGTAGACGTTGAATGGAATTTCTTGTGTTTTCTTTTCCAGGAAAAATCGAAGGAACATAAGATGGGTGATATAAGTTGTCTGATTTACTATTATTTATAAAATGAGCACTACAAATTCTTGTATGTTGATTTGGCTCCCCATTTTTTCGGATTTTTACTAAAAAAAAAAAACAACGAAATTTTAAGGTTAAATTTATACTATTATATAAATTTTAATTTAATTGTTATATGGAACTTTTTATTCAAATGAAATACTACTTGGTTTGATTTTGTAATATTTAAATTACTATGCCACTGCTGTTGATAATTATAATTTCTTACTTACACATAATTTTTTACTGCATTTATCCACTTTATCCGTTTATCATCCTTCCATGAGGCACCACATTTACTCGAGGGAAAACAATAAAATTTCACTGGCATATCGACTTGCCACTTATGACGAGATTTTTCTGTACATTCTTTGATACAACAAGATTTTCCTGATCGAGACATTTCGATTAATTTTTCAATATTTATTTAAACAACATTAACTAAATTGAAAATAACGTGTTGTTGCTTTACTTTGATTACCCGTTTATTGCACATTTCTGTTACCAGTTGGCGTGACAGTCTAGCGGCTCGGTCCCTATATATATATATATAACACTTAAAAATGTTTGTTTCACTGAAATTAAGTTTTTCAACTCCTTTTATTCTTTTCCCAGTACAGGAATAAGGAGTTGGATTTTTAAATTTATGGTTGAAGAAATTGTTTTTTTGATGTACTTGGTGATATTTTCTTCCCCATAAACTAATACTCTATACAAGTTAATTAGTTTTAGTCGTGCATCAGGTTTCGTGCCTAAATCACAATCAAAACCGATGAAAAATACATGGTCATCAATAGGCAAGACCCCCTGAAATTCGCCCATTACTTTAGTATACGTTTTATTTGGTTCATTGCTTGTACAACCAGCGCTAAGAATAATTTGATTTTTAAAATTTTGAAATTCTTTATTATAATCATATGATAGACTGGCTTTTAAAGAATCCTATTTTTGGGAAGTCGAAGTTTCAAGATTCGCAAATGTAGAATCTATATATTGCTTAATACTCTCTAAAAAAAAATAATAATAAAATAAAATCATGAATTTATTTATTTTAATTTTTTCATCATGTTCTAACTCCGATAATCGATTAAGTATTTGGGTTAAAGGCATATAAGGCGATTTTAATAATTTGTTAATTTTTTCTGATGTAATTTTCTCCCCAAAATTCTGCTATATTACTCTAAAGGTAGTTTTAAATTCATGACATCTTCAGGTAGATGATGATGAGGACTCCAAGATTCATGGTAAGAGAAGGAGGAAAAAGAGATAAATTGGGAATAAAAGCGGCGAAGAGAGCATGTAAGTACGAGGAGAAATTAAGGAGAGGAGAGGGAAGTTAGTTGGTGAGAGAGTGCTGGAAGGAGGCGCAGGAGAGAGAAAAGAAGAATGAAGTAGGGAGATCAAAGTGGGAAGAAGAGAGGATAAGGTATTGAAAGTAAACACTGAAAAAATATGTATTAGTAGTACTTGTATTTACTCGGTCATGTATGTGTTTATTTTCTTTTGGAAACGCGTGAACGCTTAGATTTAAGAAGTAGTAAGCTCCGAGCTGTCGTTTACTCAGGAGCGCGCCTAATATACCATATTATATTAGTGTGCCTGTACATTCTACTGTCCATTCAAAATATATACATTTCTCAATAACTGGCTTTTCTTTTTCGTTGCATTCACCTCTTCCCATGTTTTAGCCAATAGGTTATAGGCCCAGAGCTCTCTGTACTTAATCAAGAAGACGGAGACGAAATCGGAAATTTTTTGAGAAATAGTGAGAGTGAGACTGAAAGTAGTGATTCTGAACTAGACATAATGTCTGAACCAAAAGTTTACCATATTCACCGTTTCAACGGTCAAAATTATCAATTATGGAAACGGCAGATGGAAATTTATATGGTTGAAAACAAATTGAAGAAATACATTGATGGATCTACACCGAAGCCTACTACTGACATCGACATACCAGCTTGGGAATCGAAGGACGCTGAAGCGCAAGCTTTTCTCATGCGTGGTCTTGAATTGGAGCAGCTACGTTTTCTAACGGATTGTCATACAGCGGCTAGTATGTGGGCACGTTTACGAATGATTCATGCTGAGAAAAGCGACCAATCTATACAGGTACTATTAAATCAATTTATTAATGCAAAAATGAAGCCAAATGAAAGTATGGCTGATCACATTGCAAAAATTGTATCTCTCGCGCAAAGACTTAGAGATATGGATATGGAACAAAAATCGCCTGTAGTTATTGCCAAAATTTTATCGAGTTTACCATCGAAATTTGATAATGTACGCACTGCTTGGTATGCTGTTCCGAAAGATAAACAAACTATCGAAACTCTAACGGATCACCTTGTAAATGAAGAGTCGCTTCTAAATATGCGTAAACAAGAGAATGAAAACGACATCTCTCAAGAAGTGTATTTGGCGCGTGGTAAATATAATCATAATATTGCTAAAATTTTTTCAAAACGATTCTAAACGTGCTAGCATAAATAATGATAATAATACTGAGAAAAATTCGAATTCAAATGATAACGTAAAACGTGGAAAATGTCATTTTTGCGGAATACCGGGTCATTATGCACGCGATTGTCGTAAAAAGAAGGCGTATTTAGAAAATAAAAATTCGAATAAAAATCAATCACTAGTTGCCGAAACAAAGTCAAACCAGAGTGATACGTTTCTTTTTAATGTCGAATGCGTTAATTCTGAAATCGAATCTAATGTAAAAGAGATATGGTTCGCTGACTCAGGAGCGACTGAGCATATTTGTATTAGGCGCGATTGGTATACAAAATATATTCCGTTTAAAGATGATAATTATAAAGTTCGAGTTGGTAATGGAAATTTAGTAAGTGCGTATGGAACTGGAGATATTAATGTAAATGTTAAAAATTCTGATGGTCTTGTAGATACTTATACTATTGCTAATGTTTGGTATGCGCCTGGAATTCATAAAAATTTAATTTCTATTGGTCGTGTATATAAAAAAGGTTTTGCTGTTGTTCATGAACCAGGTGGTAAAGAAATTGCACTCTATAAAAATGGTAAATTAATTGTTAACGGTTCAAGGCAACATGGTGAATTATATAAATTAAATCTACTACCGTCAATTAAAATTAGTCAGGCAAATGTAATTGTTAATGGTACTTTGATGGATTGGCATGAAAAATTAGGCCACGTAAATTTTCAAACTTTGCGTCAAATGATTTCTAGTTCATGTGTAGATGACATGAAAGTAACAGATTTGAATGTAGAAAATCCATTCTGTAAAGGCTGCGTTTTTGGTAAACAACACAGAAATTCTTTTCCACAAGGCGAGGCTGTCAGAGCCAAATATCCAGGAGAACTATTTCATGCTGACCTCTGTGGTAAAATGAGTACGAGTTCAATTGGTGGTTCCAATTATTTTCTATTATTGAAAGATGATTTCTCAAGGTTCTATTATGTATACTTTTTAAAAGAGAAAAATAATGTTCTTGAAGCCCTACGAAAATTTATCACAGATGTGCAAGCTGATAGTTCTAGAAGTAAATTGTTCAATAAAACGTATGAAAAAGATCCTTCTTATAAAGTTATTAAAAAACTAAGAACTGACTGTGGAAAAGAATTTTGTAATGACGCGGTTGATACTTTCTTACTCCAAAATGGTATAAAACATGAATTAACAACACCTAGAGCTCCTGAACAGAATGGATATATCGAAAGACAAAATCGAACTATTATTGAATGTGCGAAGAGTATGTTACATGCTAGAAATATACCACTGTATTTGTGGGCTGAAGCTACTGCGACAGCCGTGTATGTAAAGAATAGAACGGCTACTAATACTTTGAAAGGAAAAACACCGTACGAGTTTTGGTTTGGAGAGAAACCTTCCGTCGGTCATTTAAAAATATTTGGTAGTGATTGTTATGTACATATTTCAAAGGACGTTCGAACTAAGTGGGAGAAAAATTCTGTTAAAATGATGATGATTGGATATAGTGATGGTAGTAAGGCTTACAAGGTGTACGATCCAGTTTCCAGAAAAAGTTTTGTTAGACGAGATGTTATATTTGACGAAAAGTTTAACCAAAATGATACTATTATAATTCAGGAAAATTCGCAAAATGAAATTGATGATCAGAATGATGATGCTTTTGAGAACGTTGATAATCAAAAAGAAAAACCAAAAAGAAGAAATCCAAGGGAACCTATCCCAAGAGAGCCTTACCCGTTTAGATCACGTGCAATCAGTGCACCTTCTGAACAAACGTTCGCTAAAAATGAAGCTGAATTAAAAAATGCAGAAGCCTTACTCTCAGTCTGTGAGCCACAAACTTTGTATGAAGCGATAGAATCATATGATGCATCTCAATGGATCGCAGTAATTAATGAAGAGCTACAATCTCTTAAAGAGAATAAAACTTGAATTCTAGTACAACGTCCTCAAAACAAAAATGTAATATCCAATCGCTGGATTTTTAAACGAAAATATTTAGCTAATGGTGAAGTTGATAAATATAAAGCACGCTTAGTAGTTAGAGGGTTTTCACAAAAGGAAGGCGTTGATTTTTATGAAGTTTTTGCCCCTGTGGTAAAATATGATACTGTAAGAACTATATTATCAATTGTTGCTGTAAATGACTTACACATAAAACAATTCGATGTGAAAACCGCTTTTTTGTATGGCAAACTCGAAGAGACTATTTACATGGAACAACCTTTCGGTTTCGAAGTAGATGATAGAGTTTGTCTCTTAAAGAAAAGTCTCTATGGTTTAAAACAGGCTCCTAGGCAATGGAATAAAATGATAAATAAATTTTTCACCGACTATGGTCTAAAACAATCACACGCAGATCCATGTTTATATTATTTAATAAATGATGAAATTATTTTGTATGTAATCCTATATGTTGATGATGGAATAACTTGTTGTAATAATGAAACTAAAATGAATGATTTATTGAAACAAATGAGCGATTCATTTAAGATTAAAATATCAGAGGCTGAATGTTTCATTGGTATACAAGTAGAAAGAGACAGAAAACAGAGAATGTTAAAAATGTTTCAAAGCGCATACGCTACTAAAATTCTAGAAAAATTTAGACATTCTGATTGTAATCCTCTTTCTATTCCAGCAGATCCTGGTGTTAAATTTCGTAAAAGTATTGAAAATTTATATGATGAAAATTCAGAAGTTTTTCCATATCAACAAGCAATTGGCTCTCTGATGTTTCTTATGACTGGTACAAGACCGGACTTAGCTTATATTATAAGTTTGTTGAGTCAATTTTCTAACATGCCAGATCGAAGTCACTGGAATGGTGTAAAACATGTATTACGTTATATTAAAGGAACAATTGATCATGGTATAATTTTTGGACGTATAAATGACGGAAATCTTATTGCATACAGTGATTCCGATTGGGCAGGAGATTTAAATGATAGAATTAGTACGACTGGATGGTTATGTTTATTGAATGGAGGACCCGTAGCTTGGTCGTCACGTAAACAGTCAACTGTTGCGCTTTCTACAACAGAAGCAGAGTTTATTGCTCTATGTTCAGTAACAAAAGAAGTGATTTGGTTAAGAAAGTTATTAAATGAATTAAAATTGAGTCAAAATTTACCTAATACTGTTTACTGTGACAACCAACCTGCTATCCGTTTAGTTCAAAATCCTGCAGCGAGTAATAGATCAAGACATATCGAAATACAATTTTTCTATACTTGCGAAAAGGAAAGAAATGAAGAGATCAAAGTTACATATATTCCAACAAACGAACAATTAGCTGATCCGTTTACTAAGGCATTGCCTCGAAAGAAATTTTGTTATTTCATGTATGAAAGTGGAATCACAAATTCATTTAAATAATCATTGTATTTAAAATATAAAATTTTTTCATTGAGTGGGAGTATTGAAAGTAAACACTGAAAAAATATGTATTAGTAGTACTTGTATTTACTTGGTCATGTATGTGTTTATTTTCTTTTGGAAACGCGTGAACGCTTAGATTTAAGAAGTAGTAAGCTCCGAGCTGTCGTTTATTCAGGAGCGCGCCTAATATACCATATTATATTAGTGTGCCTGTACATTCTACTGTCCATTCAAAATATATACATTTCTCAATAACTGGCTTTTCTTTTTCGTTGCATTCTCCTCTTCCCATGTTTTAACCAATGTAAGGTTTAGGAAGAGGATAGCGCAGGGCAGGGAGGAGGTGATTGAAAGTTGGGAAGAGATTGAGAAGGAGGAAAGAAGGCGGCAGGAGGAAGAAAGATGGGTGAGAATACAAGGCTCCAGATACAATACATACTACAAGATAGTGGTAGCGGAAGGATTGCCAGGATATTGGGTAGGAAGAGAGGAATAGAAGAGTGGCGAGATTTAGATTGGGAATGAGATAAGGGAAGGGAGATACTGCGAGGAGGAGGAGAGGAGAAGATGCAGGATGTGTGGGTGGGAGAAAGAGACATAAGAGCATGTGTTGGAAGGCTGCAGTAGAACGATAGGTGAGGAGGACGGGAGAGGAGTTGAAGAGAGGATAAAGGAGATATTGGATGATAGTGGAATAGAAGAGGAGTTGATGAAGATGATTGGGAGTATAAGAGAGGGAAAGGAGGGACAAGGTTGGGATTGAGGGAGAAACCGGTGGAGGTTTTGGACAAGTGGAGGGGGAAGGAAGGAAGGGAGAAGTGAGGGAGAGAGTAGTGTTAAGATAGGTTAAGGATATAATTGTAAAAGGAGTGTAACCTTCCGGGGGAAGCAGTAAAATGTATCTAAATTAATCTATTGCTGCAATATTTTACAAAAAGAAAAAAGGAATGATTATCAGATACATCAGAGAAAAAGAATTAGGCAACATTGTAGAATATTTTTTTTATAAATATCCAAAGACATGTTTTTTAATTATAATGTTTGCGTATTTAAGAAATTTATACTAATTTTTCAATAAAATAGAAAAGTTTGTTTTGACCAAAGATTCTTCAATGAAAATTCCTCTGATCATAGATTGTATGCTATGAAGTGGAGAATAAGGGTTAGGTTAAGGTGTAAAATGAAACACGTGATTGAGCCAACCAAAGAAACAATGCCTTTTTTATTGGCTCGTCAGGGAAAAGCCTTGCGGCATAAAAACCCTGGATGTATTTTAATTATAACAAGAAAGTCTACCACGTGGTGTAACCACGTGGGAAAAATACCGTTGATAGAAATTATAATAATGGAAAGATCTCACCTCTCGCTTTCCTGAATTATAGCAATCACGACCATAAGGGTTGTGATGTCGAATAGGCTTGCCTGCACAAGACTTAAAGATTAAGGTGATCTTTTCGTTGTCCTTTGTGAATTCTTAAAGCCTTTTGTCCACTGTGGCCTCTATAATCCTTGAAGATGTGTATTCGTAAGCGTCCAGTAAAGAACTAGAAAGAATGTCCCTTTGTACCGTCCCAGCAGGGCGTACGCACTAGGGGATGGAGAAGTGGGGAGGCGAGAGGTGGGGGTAGCTAGAGGGGCGCTTCGGTAGTTACTGGTGGTTGATCGATGCTCACGATGAGTATCGATCTAGAATCTTGATGGAGGTGGACGCGCGCGAATTTTGAATACTGCTAATTACCGTATGATCCTTTTGGATCGTACAAGTTTTTAAATAGAAGAAACTAGACACATGACAAAAACAAATAAACCTTATTTACTTTATATTTTCAATAAGAATAAAATAATATAACCTATTTTACAAATATAGAAAAAAATATATATAAAAAATAAATTTAAAAAAAATTTTTAATATTATAAAATAAATCAACGGAAATGATAGATATTAAAATCGTTGTAATTCAAAACCCGATGAAACGAAAAAAATACGACCACAATTGTTCCCTTCTTTAACAGCATCTATGGTTATTAGTTGCAACACAAAAAGAAATACTTGTGTATGCTAACCCATAATAAAGAAATCTCACATTCACAGAAAGTGTGAAAAGTGTAAAAGACAGAATTCATCTACCTGAGTTTCAAAAAAATATATATTTACTTGGGTTAGGACGACGTATTTTTCTGTGGACAAATATTCTATAATTTTTTTTTTCTATCTATGGTTATCGCATTTAGCATTCCATTTTTATTGCTTGAATTGGAAAAATGTACTTTTTATTAGCTATTCCACCCAGAGACCATACCGGTGATCTTTATTATATATGGTAATAATATTATAATAAATAAATCCTATAATTATCTTATTTTTAAAACTGTACATTCGTCTCATTCTCTCGAAACTTAGATTTTTGAATGTTTCACTTCTAACGCGTGTGATCTGCACACATGTTTTTTTTTCTTCCGTCGCCCACTAACATTCATTTTGTAGTGTATCTTTCGCACGCATAGAATGTTCCTGCGGCTTTACAACATTTTAAAAAAGTTCTGGCTTGTGAGTCAGCTATTATAGCCGTTATTTTTCCTGTACAGCAATACCTATTTTTATTAACACGTTTGCTTCATTAACAAAATCTGATAGATATTCAGTTACGTCTGCAGGCTTCGAATCCTTACAGTAAATTGCTGCAATAAATAGATGTGTATCATAGTTCTCCTTACAGATTTTTACAGCAATTGGCCAAACTTGTATTGAAGAACTTTTATAAAGTTGTATGCCATCAATGTGAACAAGAATTTCTATAGTATCATCAATAAATATATTATCCATCCTTGTTCATAGCTTTCACTAAGTTTTTCATGAGTCCCAATTTTATATGAAGTGGTGGCAGAAAAATTTTGTCACTTTGCACTAGAGCTTCTTGAGATACATTTTTAAGTCCAGGTGCTAAGCTTTTTCTTTGTGGCCAAGTTTTCATTTTGTAATGTTTGTCTCTCGCGCGACTGTCCTATTCACATAGAAGACAGCAAAATTGGGTGTATCCTCCTTGCAATCTAGTAAGTGTAGCGAAAACTTTTAAGTCAGCACAAATATTCCATAGGTATTAAGAATATTTTATTTTTTTCAAGTAATACCTCCAGATTTGCATAATTTTCTTTCATGTTTGTTGCATGTGCTAGAGGCACTGATGGGTATTTATTTCCATTATGAAGTAAACCGGCTTTCCAACTAATCTTCGATTCATCAATAAAAAGTCTCTATTCATCAGAATTTTCTGAAAAACTCAGTTCTTCAAGAATCCCTGCAGTATCATTACAATATACTGTAAGAGTGGACGAATAATTTCAGGAGGCCACTTGATATAAACTTGATTTTATTAATTACATGGTAAAAGACTGACTTAGCGCCATGCGCTCAAGAGCAGGGTCGAGCAATGAGTGTCGTACTCCGCCGCCAGTCGTATTCGCGGCCTTATCGGCAATCACAACGCCGTCAAATCTTGCGTTCATTAGCATAAGCTGGACGCACACGTACATCACGCCACACGTAAAAGGGCTCACACGTATAACATACTCATACTCTTACAACTCGACCATTCCTAACAATCGTTCGTCCTTGAACGTATAGCAAAGTCGTTCTATGAAATTGATTTTTCCAAATACATAATAAAAGGAAATACGTAGTAAAATTAAATGCATAGGAAAATCAAATACAGCATAAAACGTAGATACATCTTGGAAATAAGCATAATATAAAATAGCAATACAATATTAAAATGGAAACATGCAATAATTCAATTATTCAATGAGAGATGTTCTTTCGCCATAACCGCATGTTTGATGGTTCCCAAACACCTTCATACTTTTTCTGAGTAACTTAAAAACCGGGTATATCAGCAATGACATATCTATTATTACGTAAAACTTTAGCCACTTGATAAGGACCTTTAAACAGTGGAATTACTTTTGGAGAAATACCTACTGTATTATCATAATCTTTTATCATAACGTAGTCAACTACTTCATAGACTATTGCGTCTTTTTGCTTTTTATTGGTTTGAGCTATTACCTGATTTTGTTTTTCAATTATTTTTTACTGGCCTTATCTCTTATCTCTTTTAGGTTTCTTTTTTCGCAATTTACATCATCGATTAAAAATTCAGCTATACGATCGTGCACTTTACCTCGTTGAGGAATACCAAACAACAAAATACTGGGAGTTTCACCCGTTGTTTTGTGTACTAGATTATTCAACAAAAAAAAAAATCGAAAAATTCTGTTGAAGTAAAGGTCGATCCTCTATTTGATACAATATTTTTTGGTTTACTATAGCATGAAAAATAAATTTTCAAGCAGTCAATGGCTTCTTTCGATGTTGTAGATTTAGCTGCATAAAGTTTAACAAATTTTGAAAAGCAGTCTACAATCACTAGTACATATTTTTTGGTAGTCACGCGAACATCCGAGATAGCGACATAGTCATCATGAATCGTTTCAAATGGCCGATCACCTTTCGGAATACTTCGGAGTTCACCTTCGACTTTGCCACTAGCCGGATTGTACGCGATACATTTGAAACAATTTCGTTGTGTGTTCTTTAACTTTTTGTCTCCATTGCGGAAACCAATAACTTTTGCTGACGATATCAATTACTTTTTCGGAACCCATGTGACCCAGTTCATCATGGTATTTAAATAAAATACTTTTTTCCATTTCAGACGGAACGTAAAACAATAATTTTTCACCAATTTTGCGATAAATAACTCCATTTCTTATTTCGTATAATTTACCTTCGGACAATTCTAATTCATTTTTCAATTTTACAATACTTTCATTAAGATTCTGAGCGATAACTAAATTAGTTTCAAACGAATTATCTTCGATAACCGCAACAAAATTACATCTGCTTAGGCCGTCCACGTGCCGCATTCGCACTGACGATTTGTGTTCACTCGTATAGTCATAATTTTGTAACTCGAGAATCCATCGTGAGATTTTCGGATTGATATCGTGTTATTTCAATGCAAGTGCTAACGAATTGCAATCAGTAACTATTGAATTTAATACCGTAAAAATAGACTCGAAATCTTTTAAGAGCATAAATAATAGCAAGCATTTCAAGTTCAAAACTATAATATTTACTCTATACGGCAGTTGCTCTTTGAGAAAAATAAAATACTGGATGTAGCTTACGATCGCTGCCGCGTTGAAATAAAATCGCTCCGAACCCTCGCGAACTGGCATCGCAGTGAAGCTCGGTTTTTGCGTGTGATGATTTTACCAATCGCTTTTTCAATTCATTAAAACATTAAATTCAACTTCACCAAATTTGAATTCACTTTTCATTTTCAACAAATCATATAGCGGCTTAGCAATGTGTGAAAATGACTCAATAAATTTTCGGAAGTATGATACAAGGCCAATAAAACTTTGAACGCCTTTAGTATTTTTCGGAACTGGGAAATTCACAATACCACTTACGTGATCGTTTGTTAGTTTGATTCCCCCCTCTGTGAGTTTATAGCCTAGATAGTCAATTTCAGTCATCGGAAAACTACACTTAGTCAATTGTAATTCAATTTTGTTGTCATTGAAAAGTCATTGAAAATCTTTTTTAATACAGTCAAGTAATGTTCAATAGTACTAGTTGCAATTAAAATATCCATAAAAACAATAGCATCACCAGATTCAATTACCTTTTTCAAAATTTGATTAATAAATTTTTTGAAACGTTTAGGTGCAACTTTTAATCCAAATGGCATTTTAACAAACTCGTATTGACCAAAAGGTGTAACAAAAGCTGTGAATTTAATTGAATCTTCGGCCATATCAATGTGAAAAAAGCCATCTCTCAAGTCTAAAGATGTAAAAAACTTTTTTCCTTTTAGCAATGCAATTTGATCGTCAATTACTGGCAAAGGGTAATTGTCTGACTCTAGAAATTTATTCAATTCTCGATACTCAATGCACATTCTTATCTATCCATTTTCTTGCGTGTGAGTACAACAGCTGAGGAATATTCCGATACACAAGGCCTTATTATTTCACGCTCTAATAAATCATCAATAATATTTTTCAAATTATTTTTTACGGTAAAAGCAAGTCTGCGAGGTGAAAATCTAAATGGCTTATGATTTTTCCATTTCAGTGAAAGCTCGGCCTTTGTCTTCGGCTTTTCGGGCTTACGAGCTAATACATACGTTTTTTCGAATTTTTCTATCAATTCTTTTTGATAATGGTATGGAATTTCAGAATTTATTTTCAGTGCATAAGCACTTTCCATTTTGTCAATTTCAATATTTATAATCGCACTAATATGATTTATGTTATTATTAGTATCATTAAAATAATTCATATTTTTTTCAACTTCTGAAATTCCATTTTTCTCAATTTTCAATTTTTCGATGTGTTGTGAAATTCCTATCTCAAAAATCTTAAATACATCACGACCCAAAATTATTAGCGAAACCATTGTGTTATCATCGACAACCAATAACTCAATCGCACGAGTACGATCAAGCAATGTGCAATGAGGTGTCGTTTTGCCAATAATTTTCAATTTCGAATCATTCACTCCGTAATAATCATGATTGTCACACTCTTGGATCATATCAGGATTCAAAAACTTACCTTTAATGAAACTGATAGGACTGCCACTATCTAACAAAGCCGTAAAATTTATTTCAAATTGTTCGTTATTGTCCTCAAAATACAATGCAATTTGTGGGTGAAATTCGGAACGTGACTTTTTTTCAATATTCGTAACTTCAGAATTATTCGCTTTCTTTTTATTCTCGGGACAGTCTTTGATTACGTGATCCGTCGACGAACAAATGAAGCAGGAACCTTTGGGCCTTTTCTCTTTCTTACAATAATTTGCAATATGACCGAACGCGCTACAATTATAACACTGGATTCTCTTTTTATCGCTGGGTAAAAAAAAGATAGTTGTAATTGGAAAAAAAAATCCTTCGTCGAAGTCCTTGTAAATTGTATCTTAAAGACCTGTTTAAAATTTCATCAAGATCGGTGGAGTAGCCTTCGAGAAATCTTGACAACCGACTTTGAAAACATAGTTTTGAGAAAAACACGTTTAAAGTTTTGAGTGACCATTAAACAGGAAAAAAATTTTTTTTTCTTAACTTACATAGAATCGTCGATTCCTGGGCCATAAAGTAATGAATCTGCTGCATCTGCAATGTCCTCGGCATCCTTTTGTTCCTGTCTATGACGAATCCTGGCTTCACGAGTCTCTTTCGCAGATTTTTTCTCGGCGGCGCAGATACGGTTTTCGTTAGCATTTCGGGCATATTCGTGGGAATTTGGGCCAAGTTTTAAGTCCATACAATGCATGATTAATAATAATGATGATGTTCCTTCATTAAAAATGCAAGAAGCAGTCAATGCAGCAATATCAACGATCTTAGAACCAGCTGGAAGTATTCTTGGAGTAATTTTCCAGATCAACTGGTTGTAACTTTCGTTGCTATTGTGGGGTGTGTTGAATATCAAAGAGTAAACTCAGATAAGTAGACAGGCAACGAAAGACTATCGAAATAAAGAAAGACGGTGTTTGGACTGCTCTTTTGTAAGCGAAGAAGTTGGTGTGTAAGTCGGTGTGAGCTGGAAGGTTCTCGAGCGATATCAGTGATTTGTTTATTGGACCGAGCTGGACGTTGGGAAAATTCGAGAACGATTCGAAAATGTTTTGTCCCTCGGGGATGCAGGGTGGGGGAGAAACCTCATAAGGAGAGGACGGTCACGCGTGGAGAGCGGTTTTTCGGGTGTAGCGTAGAGAGAACCGAGCGACGATAGCGAGCGATTCGATTCGAACGTGATTAGCGAGTGAATAGTGAAAGAATAGCGAGTGAGTAGGGACTGTGTGAGGTCTGAGTGAGTGTGAGAAGTGGCGAAGCGTAATTATATTGTAACTGTAATAAACAATAACTTGTGAAAATAAAGAATATCTTTTATATCTCAAGTAGTGTCGACAACACGGGGAGATTATATATCCTTAGCCGGATACAGAACGATTGATTTCCTTACACTATTTTGTGTAAAACCACCAACACATCGCTCCAAAAGCTCATCCTTACTCAGATTTTCGTAAATAGGTTTTATTGCAGTCAAAACATCATCTGATAATGGTGTATAATCGTGTTTGAACGATGAAAGAATCATCATGCTGCTCAGGATTTTTAGGATTGAACGACTGTCTCCGTTTCTTGGATCGATCTTTTCTACGAGCACCGTCCACTAATTGAGATCTTCAAACTTTAGGCACTTTTTAATATAATTTACTTTGGACACTTATAACCTCAAAATAAACCTCGTGGTTCATCAAGTAATCACCAAATGAAGTATTTCCACTAGTTACCTTTAGAAGATGAGAAAAATAACCAAGGACGAATGAAAAATAGGCGAGCAGCTGCTCTTTTATACCTACGGCAAGCGGAGCCCAGCAGCTAGCCTTGAGCGCGCAACTTTAAAAGGCTGTATCTCTGAAACTATTACTCGGATCAAGTTGAAATTTTCGGATAATATTCTAGAGATGTTGTAGATTTTAATAAGCAACAAAAAAATCGATTTTTTGAATCCGTGAAACCCATGTAACCCCTTAAATCAGGTTGTTTAAGAAAATGAGGTTTCTTTGATGGGCTTAAAGACCCAGATAAAGTGTATGATGGTGAAGATGTACACGTAGAAATGAAGCTCGATTGAGGCTGTAGACCAGAAGTATTTTTACTTTCCATCTTCTCGTTATTTTTTGGAGGTACTGGAGGTAAACTGCCTTCACTACGAGGAAGTAGTCTCTTTGCAGATGCGATGTTTGGATATTGTTTGGGAATTAATTTGCCCAATCAGAACTCGCTACAGTTGTCGCTAAATGCAGACTCGCCATAACTCATCTCGGCGGTGAAGAAGCGCCGTGACGCCGGCTTCTCGTCAGTCTTCTCTTTGTCATCTCATATACAACACGCGTCTTCTCATATTTAGTTCAAGGCGACTCGTTCCATTCATACGTGTTTTCTCGGCTTTGTCTACGTCTTCTCACAAAGTCACAGGTTCGGTGGGATTAATATAATCTGCATCGTTCGATTCATAAGTGATTAATATAATCACGCCGTCTCAAGTCCACTCAGTATAACATTATCAGTGAAAGTTCGGAACGTAGTCCGCTCAACGGCCACTCAGTTCAAATCTCAACCGACACGCGGTGTACTCGTACGCATTTTTAATAAATCTGACCACTCACTGCAATTGCTCGGCGTTCTACTCATTTAAACCTACTCAATTCCTTAACATTTGGTCCTTCGAGCCGGATCGAGCATTTGCAGTGCAGATTTGTAAAAATTCGGTAAAGTTCATTGTGTGCGGTATATTTCGTCATCTCATTTCCTTTGTTCGGGAAAGTAGTGCCAGCTCAAGTAGTGCTCTTACGCGTGACGTAGTGTCGTGTCACGCCATCTCTGTTACTCGGAAAAGTAGTGCCATCTCAGTCGCTTTGTTTCGCGCGAAATAGTGCCATCTTAAGTTGTGTGGCTACGCGTGACGTAGTGCCGTCTCACGCCCGCTCTTACGTCACGAGAAATAGTCCCACGCTCGCGTTAGTGTGACGCGTGAGCACCCCCCTCTCTCACTCTCGAGTAGGGTGGGATATAGCCATCTCTCTTGCGAGTACGTGTCGTCTCACTCGCTTCGCGCGACCCGCGAATACTACCCCCACTCTCACTCCCGAGTAGCGGGCTATTGTCATCTCGTTCGCGGTGTTTACCAAATAGTGCCGTTACCTCTTGCGACATTGTTCTCTCATTGGCACTACTTATTATCAGTGACTCTCAGTACGATCTCGAATAAACAGTGACTATCTCTACGGACCTCTCATTTAATTATCACAATGGTGCTTGTGCGTGATGAAGACCAAAAGGCCAAGACCACAAGCAGTGGTGATGACCAAGCAACCGCTCAGCCAGCTCAACCGACCAGCCTGGCGGTACCATCCACGTCCACTTATGGCCAAGGTCCCCGGACCAGGAGCCAATCGCCAGTGCCACTCAGTACTGAATTAACATTGCGTGTGCAAGCTCAGAGGGAGATCCTCGTGTCGATAGAGGATATATTTAGTCAGGTTAGTGACGCATCTGAAACGATCACCCTGACAGAGGTGACCATGTTGCTCGAACAGCTAGATGAGCTCCATGGATCGTTCCGCCAAGAGCACGCTCAACTGGTATGTAGTTGGCCTCCCAACCAGATGAGCCATCCTTACCTCACGGAGACGGTCAGCATCAGTGAGACAAAATTGATGATCAAGACAAAACGACTGCTTGGTCGCATTAAGGAACGACTCACTCAGAACGCTCAGCCCACTCCTTCACCCGACGATAGTGCTCGTGCCCGCTCCCGGCTCCCGGAATTGACAGTGCCAACATTCAGTGG
The DNA here is from genome assembly GCF_049000335.1 of Polistes dominula. NCBI lineage: Eukaryota > Metazoa > Arthropoda > Insecta > Hymenoptera > Vespidae > Polistes > Polistes dominula. The sequence continues at coordinate 22,293 of NW_028301043.1, forward strand.
AGACTGCCGGAAATGGCCTGATTTCAAGGCCATGTTCAGCTCAGTGATAGCAGACCGCTCGGATCTCAGTGATCTAGAAAAGTTCCAGTACCTCAAGTCAGCGATGCAGGGAGAGGCTTACGAGATCATTGCTAACATAACTCCAGACAACTCATCATATGAATCGGCTTGGACATTGCTCACTTCAAGGTTTGAGAACAAACGTTTGATAATCAAATCTCATCTCGAAAGGCTTCTCAATCTCAAACCGATGCAAAGGCGCCAAGCCACATCGCTGACTAAAATGGTCAATATTATTAACGAGACTACTCAGGCACTCAGGACACTCACAGTGGAGAGCAATAATGATTGTCTCATGGTCACTCTGCTCACTGGACTGCTCGATCAGGACACTCGCGAGAGGTGGGAGACATCTCTTGCATCTACAGATGAATTCCCGACACTCAGCCAGCTCACCGAATTTCTGGTCGCTCGTGCCCGCACATTGGAGACTATAGAATCCTCATCCACGCCTGCTCAACCAAATGTGCCAAAAGGGGCTAAGACTACTCGGACAAGCTCCCATCAGGCCTCTCAGCAACCCTCAGTCAGCTCATCAAGGCCTGTTACTCATCAGACTTCTCGTCCTGCTCAGTCACGAGCTGCATATCCATGTGACTGTTGTGGGCAAGACCACTACATCGCAGTCTGCCCAAGGATGCGAAGCTATTCGGTCAACCAACGGGTACGGTTGATCGAGAGACAGGAGTCTGTGTTGCAATTGCCTAGGCAGGCACAATTTAAGGAGGTGCAATAGCCGAATGCATTGCAAATCATGCAACAACTACCATCATACCCTGTTGCATGGTGCAGACCTCTCAATCGTTTTCGAACCATCTGGAGATGACTATCAGACCGCTCAGGAGGTGTCTAGCACATCCGCTCCTTTATCCAAGTCCTCTCAAGCATGAAGCTCAGAGCAGCTCTTTGAGAGTTGCGATCATCTCACGTCTAACTCAGCCCATCTTAGTCATCTCACATTGCTGGCCACGGCAACAGCAATAGTCGTCTCAGCCGCTTCAGCAACTCAAGTTCGTCTGCTCATCGACCCTGGATCAGAAATCTCATTCATCTCAGAAAATCTCACCCAGCAGCTCAAGTTACAACGTAGGCACTCAAGGCTGGACGTTTATGGTGTCGGTGGAACACGGACGTCTCAAACAAGAGGAATTGTCACGCTCAACCTTCAATCAAGGTATAGACCACTCACGGTGACAATTTCAGCTCACGTGTTAAAAACAGTTACCACCATCCTGCCGGCCATAAAGACTCAACAGGAACCCGAATTGCCACACCTGAAGGGTTTACCTCTAGCTGATCCAGAATTTCTCGTTCCAAGGGCAGTAGATGTCATAATCGGAGCAGACTTCTACGGCCAACTCATTAGGCCTAATATCATTAGGTACTCAGAAGGAACTCCCATTGCTCAATTATCAATCTTTGGGTGGTTGGTCATAGGCCCAATTCAGGCACCGGTCACGCTTGCAAGGACAACTCATCTCGGCAGCTCTCAGGTATCAAACTCGTCCTTGCGAGAGTTGTTGACACGGTTCTGGGTCCAAGAAGAATCTCCATCATCGGACAACTCATCGCTTACTCCTGAGGAGCAAGAGTGTGAGCTCCACTTCAGGACCACTCACTCAAGGGACTCAACAGGGCGTTACATTGTCAGGATGCCTCTCAAATCGCCCCCAACAGTCCTGGGAGATTCTTATCAGACAGCTCATCGATCGCTCCAACGAATTCTCAGGCGACTTGGCAGAGACGCTCAGTACGACCGATTGTACACTCAGTTCATGCAAGAGTATGAACAATCTCAGCACATGCTCAAGCTCGATGACATCTCAGTTGGTAGAAGGCCACATTACTATTTGCCTCATCATGGGGTACTTAAGCCAGACAGCTTCACCACGAAGCTCAGGGTTGTTTTCAACGGTTCAAGTGCCAGCTCCACTGGTCACTCGCTCAATGATATCATGCACGCTGGTCCTAATCTGATGCTCAACATCTTTGACTTGCTCATTTGGATACGTCAACTCAAGTATCTCTTTGCGACTGACATCACTAAGATGTACCGGCAAATCAAGATACATCCAGATGACCAGGATCTGCAACGCATCGTGTGGGTGAATGAACAGCAGGAGGAATCTCATTTTCAGCTCACTACAGTCACGTATGGAACCAAAGCAGCACCGTTCCTGGCTGTACGAACGCTCCTCCAGCTTGCTGAAGACGAAGGCTCTCAGTATCCTCTTGCTGTCAAACCGATCACTCATGGGCGTTATGTTGACGACATCTTCGGAGGATCCGACACAGTGGAACAGCTCGTGGAGACTGCTCAACAACTCATACGGCTCTGCCATGCGGGCGGATTCCCGCTGGCTAAGTGGCACTCTACTTCTCAGGAACTGTTGAGAGAGGTCTCGTCTGAGCTTGGCGAGACCTCAGGCATCTCATTCAACGACTGCGATACCAAAATCCTTGGTATTCGATGGTCACCTCAACAGGACAGGTTTGACTTCTCAACAATCTCAGCTTCTCCCTCCAAACGATACTCAAAACGTCTTGTCCTCTCAGAAGTAGCACAAATTTTTGATCCATTAGGCTTCGCATCTCCAGTCATAATTAAGACTAAGATCTTTCTTCAGGCTCTCTGGTTGCATAATCTCGACTGGGACGAACCACTCTCGGAACAGCTCATCTCACAATGGCTCAGCATCAGACAAGATCTCATTAGCCTCGCCAGGCTCTCTATCCCACGTTGGTTCAACACTCTCTCTAATTCAGCTGTTGAACTACATGGCTTCTCTGATGCATCGCAATTCGCAATGGCAGCCGTTGTGTATCTCATTGTTAACTCGTCGTCCACTGGCGCCAAGGTCTCTCTTATTTGCTCAAAAACGAAGGTCTCACCGCTCAAGCGGCTAACCATCCCGAGGTTAGAACTTTCAGCAGCGCTGCTACTCTCAACGCTCATGAATCATGTTTGCGCTACTCTAAACATGATCATAAATAAGACAACCTTGTGGACGGACTCTCAGGTAGCTCTCACATGGATCAAAGCCCATCCATCAAGATGGAAAGATTACGTACGCAACCGCGTGATCAAAATTCAGGAACTCTCAAGGAACGCTCATTGGAGGTATGTGCCTGGCACATCAAACCCAGCTGACTGTGCATCGCGTGGGATAACCACAGATCAGCTGGAAAAAGCACTCTCTATGGTGTACGGGACCACCATGGCTCACTCAATCAGTGGCATCATGGCCAGCTCAGATCGATACAACTCCTGATGACTCATGTGCAGAAGAAGCTCGTTCTCGTGTTGCACATCACGCGGTACGATCTTCTCCGAGTTATCATTGGGATCTCATTCATCGATACTCATCGCTCAACAGGTTGCTTCGAGTTACAGCTCTCTGCAATAGATTTCTCAAGAGGCTCTCAGGAGAGCTTGACTCGACACCAGCAGCCTGTATCTCAGCCAAAAGCATGGAAGACTCACGACTCTTTTGGGTCAAGGCCACTCAATCGGCGTACTACTCAGAAGAAATCTCAGTGCTCTCAAGACAATCTTAGCTGCCAAGCTCGTAAAATCAGTCGACTCTGGCACTCATCAGACAACTCTATTGGATCATCGGAGGAAGAGCCCCAGTGAAGTCATATGTTCTCAGGCGTGTGGTATGTGCTCGTTACAGGGGGATCCGTGCTCAGCAGTTGATGGGCCAACTACCTCTGGCGCGCGAGTCACTCCATCACGCCCGTTCTCTCACACAGGCATTGGCTAAGCTGGACCGCTCACGCTCAAGACCACTCGAATTACTCAGCGATGATCCAGAAGACATCTCAGTGCTCACACCAGGGCACTTTTTCATCGGAACGGCACTCAATGCTGTTCCTGAGGGCTCACTCTTGGATATCTCAGCAAGTCGGCTCTTCAGATGGCAGTTCATCCAGCAACGAGTTCAACATTTCTGGCGCATGTGGTCAACTCAGTATTTACAAAAACTACCAGCCATCTCAAAGTGGCATCACGCTCACAACCAGATTAAGGTAGGTTCTCTCGTTCTCCTTACTGATGAGCGTTTGCCTCCAGGAAAATGGCCCATGGCTAGGGTGCTCAAATTGCTGCCAGGGGAGGATGGACTCACCAGGGTGGTATCGCTGAAGACGGCTACCACAACACTCACCAGGCCGATTACCAAGCTCGCAGTCCTCCCAGTGGTCGCTCAGAAGGCAGCATAACTCATCATCAACTTCGTTGCTGATGGCGGGCGGAAATGTTTGGGAATTAATTTGCCCAATCAGAACTCGCTACAGTTGTCGCTAAATGCAGACTCGCCATAACTCATCTCGGCGGTGAAGAAGCGCCGTGACGCCGGCTTCTCGTCAGTCTTCTCTTTGTCATCTCATATACAACACGCGTCTTCTCATATTTAGTTCAAGGCGACTCGTTCCATTCATACGTGTTTTCTCGGCTTTGTCTACGTCTTCTCACAAAGTCACAGGTTCGGTGGGATTAATATAATCTGCATCGTTCGATTCATAAGTGATTAATATAATCACGCCGTCTCAAGTCCACTCAGTATAACATTATCAGTGAAAGTTCGGAACGTAGTCCGCTCAACGGCCACTCAGTTCAAATCTCAACCGACACGCGGTGTACTCGTACGCATTTTTAATAAATCTGACCACTCACTGCAATTGCTCGGCGTTCTACTCATTTAAACCTACTCAATTCCTCAACAGATATACAATCTTGTTTTTATTTTTTTTTCAAAAATCGTCGTGTTGATGTCATGCAGAAATAACAGTAATTTTTATAATTCTGAGGTTCACTTCAAAGCATTAACATCGCAAACGGCATAGATTTGTGACTTTCTTCAAACTAATTTCTCAACGTTTTTGAATAACTGTTACAGCAAATTTTTGGTAACCAACTTTTATCCCTCTCATCGATAGAGAATCTAAAATAATGTTGAAAAGCTTTTTTAACAATATCTGTTGTTCAGTACCACAAATCATAGGTAGAAGATAAACTTTATATTTGTTATTTTTTATAATATTCAATTTCGGTGAAACAGATCCTGCAATAAGCCTATGAAATAAAATATCATGAAATACAAAAGGCAGCAGATATAAGGTACTGTTTACCTAAAATATTAAGAAATTCCAAAAGACCATAAATTCCCAAGCTATCTCTAATGATCAAAGAAACATATGGTGCGAAAAAAACACTTTAAACCGTGTCGGGCCCTTAAAAGGCTTCTGATTCATATCTAAGCACGTACGATATCATAAAAAGAAATAACATTCCAATATTCTAGATCACGTCTCTTTTTGCATTGTTTTCCTTTCCCCAAAAACACAAAATTTTCCTTCCGGAGATCCTGGTAGGTGGACCCTCCTACTATTGGTTAATAAATTGCATTCAGCCCATTTCCTCTCCAAAGGGGTGTAACTAATTGAGATATAAAACATGTAGACTACAGGTTCAACTTAAAAATCGATGGCGTGCATATGATCGCGCAGGATACCTGTATTGGACGATAAAAGGGCATGAAATAATAATTTTTAGCACTAAGCCGTGACTTGTAAGCTGTCCAACTGAGTGCAGGTGAGAATTTAAAAGCACACAATAACCTGGAGCTTTTATCAAATGATTTTTACGGCATTCTTACCACCTATAGATCCATCGAAAATAATGAAAAAACACGTAGTGCCGGTAAAAAATAGTAAGCCACAAAGTCGGACAAAATTCTTGATTTTCTGACAAAACCCCGGGACTATTACATCATTTGATTATTTACGGCGTTTGTTTCATACAATTTAAATACCTATTGTAATTGATTATTCCGCAACGCCGTACAAAAATCATGTAACAAGGAAGAAAAACCCAGGGTTAAAATCCACCTTTTTCCACGAGTCTGGGGGATGATCTAATACTACATAAAATTAATATATTTTGAAAGTATTTTATGCATAGATAACATTTTTCCACACGCCGTAAATTTTTTTTGTCTAAGGGTCTGTAGGAGGAAAAAATCTTCAGAAAAATCCATGTAAAAAAATGTACTTTTGCGTGATATTTAGAACGACATATTTTTGTACGGCATAAAGATAGTTTATTTTTATTTATTGTAATTTTCTATAAAAAGTTTATGCCGTACAAATCTGATAGTTTATATTTATAAAAAAAGTAATAAAAATAATAAATATATATAATTTTCATTTTATGTTGTTTGCTTCGTAAAATGAACTCTTATTTAAAATAATAATAATCAAATTATAAATATTAATTATTAAATGAATGTTTTATTTATTAATATACTTGTCTATTTTTTAATTTATATTTTTAATACGTACATATAGTTTTCAGGAGGGTAGTATGAACGCGAAGTAAACATACAATATAATACATACGCATATTGTATATGTATGTGTATGTGTATATTACATAAACATATTACAAAACCAAGCAATAAAAATTTTGTTGGTAGTGAAAGTGTATTAAATGCTGGACATGTGATTAAGTGTGGGCAAGTACCAAGTCGTGATTGTAATATTATAAGTATTTTAGCTTTTTGTTTACAAACTTCACATATTAAAGAAAATCCACATGAAATAACTAGTGGAATATTAAGAAATGGTCAAATATTTGGAATGAGTTGTTCAGACAAGGCTGGTTTAAGTGGTATTTGTAAATATGTTGTTGCGAGTATTGCAATATCATTAACTGTCACTAATTTAATTGATCTTCTACGTATTCTTTCTTCTTGAGAATCTATTTGATCTACAGGACAAGCACATTCTTTGGATGATCCTAAAGGAAGATTTTGACTAGGAATACTTGTTTTTTTAAAATAAATTCGAGTTGAATCAATAGCTATAACAACACACAAAACAATATAAGCATGAGTAAATTTATTGATTTAACAATTTTTAATAACCAGAAAAAATAATTGTTAAAAATACTTACGTGAAGGTAAAAAACCTAATTTTTTTCATCACAACAAGCTATGTTTGCACAACCAAATACACAGCAATAGACTTTACTTTTATTTTTTCTTTCTGGGAATTCCGTAACAAAAAAAAATTATTTATAACAACTTTTTAGCTTACCAATACTAGTTATTTTTAATTGTACTTTCAATAATTAATAGTCAAGTCATAAATTTAAAAATATATATATTTCCACATAAATATTGTGTAGTTTAAGTCAGCCTTCAGCAATTTTATTGTTTACTCATAAAACATATGTGAAATTATTTATTAAAATTGTAAGACTTTTTATTTTTAATTAATATTTTCTGTATAAACAAATTATAACAATGTTTAAAGTATATTTCATCAAAAATTATAGAAAAATGTTAATACTGAGTATGATAGTTTCTATTTTTAGGATATAATACTCACACTGTTTTACTTTAAATATACGGCATAATAGTTTTTACATATCATTAATTGTTTCCTTTTGAAATATGTTTATGCCGTACAGAAATAGATGACCATAAAGTACCCCTAAAAACAGTAGTGTTATTTTTATCTGCCAGAAAATATGGTCTGCATTAAAATCAACGGCATAATATTCCTTAATTTATTGACCCTTATACTATTTGAAACAACAATAACATTTTAGAAATTGCTTTACGTTATTAATGTACGACAACTTAAACTTTTACAAAAATTGAAAAAATTTCATTTTTTGTTTTCTCTATATTTTTTTAGAACAGTTTCTTTTTATCAGCAATTATACAAAACAATTATACTTAGCAATATCATGTTAAAAAACAAGTTGCCGTACAGAGTCAAATGATTTTACAGCTGTAAAAATCAAATATACGATTAAATTAAGTTAATAATTGATATACATTCAAGAAACCAGAATTTTTAAACGGCATTATTTTAATTAGTACTTCTGAGTGCTAGAAAATAAACTGAAAACTGATGCCGTTGATTTTCAGATGATCCCCCAGACCTGTGGAAAAAGGTGGATTTTAACCCTGGATTTTCCTTCCTTGTTGCATGATTTTGCCCGGCGTTGCGGAATAATCAATTAGAATAGGTATTTAAATTGTATGAAATAAACGCTGTTCATAATCAAATGATGTAATAGACCCGGGGTTTTGTCAGAAAATTAAAAATTTTGTCCGACTTTGTGGCTTACTATTTTTTACCGGCACTACGTGTTTTCTCATTATTTTTGATGGATCTATAGGTGGTAAGAATGCCGTAAAAAATCATTTGATAAAAAAGCTCCCGGTTATTGTGTGCTTTTAAATTCTCACCTGCACTCAGTTGGACAGCTTACAAGTCACGGCTTAGTGCTAAAAATTATTATTTTATGCCCTTTTATCGTCCAATACAGGTATCCTGCGCGATCATATGAATCATCGATTTTTTAGGTCGGGCCTAGTAGTCTAATGTGAAATCAAGTAAGACGGCTCTGTGTTTGTAAGACATACTCTCTGTCCGTCAAAGTCTATTATATACTTTGTTGAATATACATTTTGTGGTATACATTTTACACATCTTACATTTATATAGTCCACATTAAACAATTGTAACATAGTCGCCAAAGACTTAAGCTAATAAATCATTGTTGACTAAGGAAGTGCCTTTATTATACTACAAAACCACTCACACGGTATTAATTTATCGTCGTGAGACTTTCCGATACAACTCGCGTATAATTGCATCTTAAAAACGGTATGCTAGTTTGAAACGGATTCGCGTCAGCATAACATATAGTGCGCAGCGAACATATTTTGGTCTTTCGAGTCGGATATATCAGTCGGACTTATCGGTCCGATATATCTACTACATACGCAAGTGCGCGATCATCTTCGTAGCCAATCAGACATTGAGTGAAGAGTGAAGTGAAGAGTGAAGTGAAGAGTCAACATAAAACAAAGTTACGGACAGTCCAGCCATCCAATGCGTGATCCACTACAACAAAGACATTGGCAACATTCACACCTCTTCACACAAAATCATGATTCGTAAATCAATCAAGGTAAGCTCGTTATAGTAAAGAATTACCAAGTCCTTCCTTTACCAGTCCTATCCTATTTACCTACATAAATTATGGCTAATGAAAATACAAAAATAATTGTCGATTTAATTCATCGACGTGGTGTTTAAAGGCAAGACTAAAACATTTCAAAAAATTTGTCAATAAATTCGGGAAACATGACGATAAGACTCTCCTATCGGTTCGCATTGAAAAATTAGAAGAAGCATTTAATTCATTTGATGATATACAAACTCAATTGGAAATGTTAGAACCCACCGTAGATCATCTCGCTACACGATTTAAAATGTTAGAATCTTTCGAAGAAGCAATCGCAGATGCCAGGAGTCGGCTAACACTATGTGCGGATACGCGACATACGGTTACGCCACGTGAGCAAGCCAGTCATACACCGACTTCTAACAAATCGCAAAATAACACTGCAACTATAAGATTGCAAAAGATAGAACTTCCAAAATTTGACGGAAGGTAACGAGCACTGGCGAGCTTTCGAAAATACGTTTCAAAACATGATACACCAACAACGAAGTTCGTCCCACGTGCAGAAATTCCAGTATTTACGCTCAGCTTTAATCGGAAATGCGGCAAAGGTCATTTGATATCACCGATGAGAATTATGAAATAGTATGGAATCTTCTGAAACTGACATATGATAGCGAGCGAGTGATAGCGCTAAGACATATGCAGATATTATCGGAATTACCCGTTTTAACCTAAGAATCCCCAACAGATTTACGACAATTAATATTAGAAGTACAACAACATGTACGTGTATTGAAATCATTCAGGCAATCGGTAGATGGAAATAATGCATTTCTTTTGCAACTTGTCTTATCGAAATTAGACAGGACAACGCGAAGAGAATGGAAGAAGACTTTAACAAACAATGCGATACCTCCATTCGATAGTCTACTTTCATTCTTGAGACAATATACGACGCATAACGACTCATTAACGGCATCGGCCAACAGTCAGTCAAAATATTATAATTCAAACAAATTAAATAAACCACCATCATGATACGAACTTTAAAGGCCTATACCAAGGAAACAAGTATTTTTGACAAATAATATTACACCATGTCCTATTTGCCAAGCTCAATATCAAATTTACTAATGTGAAAAATTTATTAATCTATCTATATCAGAGAGGATAGAATCGGCAAGACAAGCACATTGTTGCGTAGCACGCAACGTAAGGCATGAGTTGCAGTGTGTTGTGGAGAGTGTTCTGTGAATAGCATCGTGTAAACAAAGCATCAATGCATAGTGGGTGCTTTACCTATTCTTGTACTTCTTTAATCCTCACTTAAACACAAGTTCTTTCATTGGAGAACACAGTGGAGTGGGGGAACTCTGCTCCTATTGGTCAATCAGGTTGGCGCAAAAGCGCCCCCCAATTTAATAAAACGTTAAACAACAACAATTGGTTCACAACCCACATCTCTCTAATTCCTTTTACGATAGAATAAATACCATAGTACTGATCAAAGCCCCAGTATGCAACACACATATTTGTCTCTATTGTCTACAACCATGACATAAAACAATGCAATGCAAAGGTGGCAGTTGTATAAAACATGTAAAAAACAACACAACTCATTATTACACTTGCCGACGGCACATGAGATCTCCTCCTCTCAAACAAGAATGATCATCACACATATAATATCATCATATACTGGAAGTATTCTGATAACTAACACAAATAGACGAACTTATCATCATCGCGCGGTTACACATATTAGATACAAATCAAAGATTAATTCAATGTCGTATTTAATTGAACACATACTTTAATTTAAATCTTATCACAGCACATGCAGCAAAAAAATTTAATTTAACAATAAAGAAATACGATATAACTATTGGTGGTTTAAATAATATTACCCCAATCACAAATCATTTAGTAACCGTTACAATACAATCGCGATACAACAATTATGTAAAAACATTGCGTTTCTACACAGTACTATACATTTCAGATTTACATCCAAGTTGACCATTCAATCATTCACAATTAGAATTCTTATCACTGTACACCATTGTAATTTAACATAACTAAATTTTTGATAATCAAAAAATCACACATATTCAACGTCTTGAAGAGGCAATGTAAACGTAACGTAATTAACCGGTATAGCATTGCAATTATACATAAAGAAATATCAACTGCAAGATTTCAAGACAACAGATCAACACAAGTTCAACGTCTTGAAGAGACGATGTTAAACATAACGAAACTGGTCGGTATAGCATTGCTATTCAACATAAGGAAATCTCAACTGCGAGACTTCAAGACGCACATATCGTCAGCATAACATATAGTGCGCGCGAACATCTGTTATCGCATTTAGCTGTGTTTTTAGAGTAAACTCACTACAAATGTAGCTAAAACAGTCTGTAGAATTCTTATAAGTACGCGGCATTTCATAACCTAAACTTGAATGGAGTTCATTTAAAAACAATTTTTTAATTTCTATTTTATATTTATTATCTCTGTTCATAAAAAAATGAAAAACCTACAAAAAAAATACTAAAAAAAAAAATATATATATATATAGTATGAACTTTGTGTAAAACTTACTAAAGTATTTGATATACAACGTAAACAATTAAAAGACAAGTTTTTAACTAACTATTGTAAAGTCACAGTGAATACTGCGCAGGCGCATATGTACTACCATAGATATCACTTTCGGCACTTTCCTTCTTTCTCTTACGACTAGCAAAAACCTATTTCGTATGTATATAATATGTGGAAGGTCAAATTAAAGCAGAAACACAAGATTGATTCGTCTAAAATATATAGCTTTTATTATTAACAATGTAACAAATTCACTTACCCTAACGTATATGTGTCCTACTTACCTAAAATGTAGAGAATCAACACTTTAATGTTTATGCTTCTCTATATTTATCGTTTTATATTATTTCTTAAATTCTTTTTAAAAAGTTGTATCGCAATCAGCTGCTAGAAATAAACCCTTCTATCTATCTAGTCTATCTATCTCTTCTGCTTTAATATTCTACTCTCTCCTTTCAAACCACTCATCCGTTAAGTCGACCTCTCAAGTATAACCGTAGATATATAAACGTACAATAAATAAACAAAGCTTACATATATGTATATATTCAACAAACTATAATTTTTTTTAATTTTTATTATTGTTTTTTTAAATAGATGTCATGCAAGAAAAGTTTGGCGAATTAGACCAAATAAAAACTTTTATCACTAAGACAAGCGTTTTGCTTGCAAACACTGGTGATCGGGATAGAGGGCGAAAAATTATGAATGAAAGAGCGCGAATAACAGCAGAAAGCCAACGGGTAAGCAGCATTTCGGAGAAAGTTAGAAGCACAGTAGTCAGCAGCGCTCGCAAAATCAAAACAAACCTACTACGATTTTTAGGATTAAAAGAAGATGCTCGCTGCAAATATGCTTGGGTGATATTTCGTCAAAATTCCAATAATAGCATGGCTTTGTTAGCATGTCAATATAGTACGTTGGTGTTTACAACTATTGTGTTGATTATGTTAGTAGAAATAGAAAAATACAACTTTTTTCCACAAATTTTTATCCTGTATTTGGTAATATTCCAGTCGAGTTTGTCAATTATCACAGGTCAAACAACTTTTTATAGTATACAAAAGAAATCGTATTGGGATTAGAGAATCGATTAATTGTCCTTCTTTGATCGCGGATTATAATGATAATATGAATGCAGTAGATAAATTTAATCAATTAATGTCTAATTACAGCCTTCATCGTCGGAGTAAGAAATGGTGGCACCGCATATTTTTTTATTTCCTTGATGCGTGTGTTAATTATGCGTATATTTTATATAAAATATTGGGTAAGACAATCACATTAAAAGTACTTAAAAGTCAATGTGCTCAAGGATTTATTATTCAAACATTTATATATAATAGCGCACTAAGTGTACCAATAATTCAATATCAGTCTAAATACTGAAACACAAACCTAAAATTTCTTTAGAAATAAGAAAGCGAGATTCAAAACATTTACCAAAGCGTTCGTCTCGTAAACGATGTGCTCTTTGTAGTACAGAAAAAAAGGAGGCTTGAACACTCTATGTGGCACGGTAGGACTATTTGAGCCGCGCCAAATAACAACAAATTTAATTAACTATTACTTTTTTGTTATATTTTTACATGATGTTAAACCTTCATTATTAAAAATATACAAATTTTGTTTTATTTAAAACCTGATAAAATTCCTGTACAACATGGGTCTATTTTTGATTTGAAATCCTGAGCCTCAAAAAGTTAAAACTTCCCTAATATTTTCTTTCTGCAGATTTTCACGGCACTATTCAGCGTTAATTTTCAATAGAGAGACACTTTAATCACAATTCACAAAATCCAATTGCAAATCATCTGAACAGAAAATAAAAAATAATGTTGCAAAAATGATCTATTGAGATTGTGATTGTCTAGTATGAGTAAAAATTATTAAGAAAGAATAATATTCATTTAAAGCTATTTAATGACTTGCAATGATCGTTTTCACTATTTCTAACAGTGAACGCATTAGTACCCGCATTAGAGATATTATTCTGCACATTTCATAACGCCTTCTGGCGTGCACGAAATGCACAAAAACGTTTCGCTGAACTCTGAAATCTTCCTTATCGTGTTTTTCTGCTTGATTTAACACTTTTTTCTCTAATTTGCGTATTTCCTATATTGTTAAACAAATATATAAAAATTAAGTCTTCTGGCCTAATCAAAAAATATTATTATACTAGTATACTATGTATAGTAAGTACCAGTGTACTAAGTATTGTTAACGGCTATAGCCGTGCTAAGAACGCAAAAGCTTGTTCGATCTCTAATCTGGCGGGAGTAACTGTGACTCTCTTAAGGCGAGAGAGTCCACGACCATCACGGAATAGTAAAAAGTGTTTCTAAAGAGAGCATAGTTTAGCAAGTAGCCACCTTTTCGTGGGTTTCGCCATAAGTACCTTCGGGGAAACAAAGAGCTACCTCTGTGAAACTCGTCACGAGCCTTGGCCCTGCCTTTTTCCTGCCTGAGAGTGTGGCGAGTTTTAAATCAGGAAGAGGCACGGAGCACTGCTCCAAGGCTATGTTGGGTTGCCATCCCGACATAGTCTCAAATTCTATGAGCTTAACTAGAAAAATTAATTTAAATAGCTAGCAACGGGGTAATCCGTCTCGGATTGCTGGCCCCATAGAAGCTTTTCACACGCAAGCTAATGCCAGTCACGATGCCGCACTTGTTCTAAGAATGCTAAGATCTGCAGGCATTTCTACGCAGAACATTGACACTTCGCATCAATGCCAAAACTGCCCAAGATCATTTCGAACAAAACGTGGCTTGGGTTTGCACAAATAATGCCGCTATATCAGTTGATCGAACGAAGAAACGGTAGTCACCAGAAGAGCTTAGGCTTTTAGCTCGTGTAGAGGCCTAAGGTATTTTGGGAAATAAAAAATTTATCAATGAATACATCCTTTCCCAAGGGTTCGGCGACGGCACCCTCAATTCTATCAAGGGTGTGAGGCGTCGTGCCGATTATAAAGATTTTGTCGCTGCTGGCAACTCCAGTACTCCACTGAGTCAAGGTGAGTCAGAGCGCCGATCTGAGCCTCTCGGATCTTCGCTCATAGACACAAACACGCCAGAGAATTCACGCACAATTGAACTCGAGATCGATCACCTAATCAATAGCATTGACCTCGAGGCCGGCAACAAAGTCGAGGTTCTAGTTAACCTAGGACAGCAATGTTTGGCCGGCTTTGACATAGACGAGTCAATTAGTGCGTGGCTCAAAAGCGTGTTTCACCACCTCCTCAACGGACTAGTAGGACACAGTCGATAGTGCAAACCTCCGACGCACAGAACATACCACAGTGGCGGAAGAGACGAAGAGATTACGCCCGAACAAAAGGTCTGTTCAAAAGAATCCTGGGAGAGTAGCCAGAGATGTGCTGGATGGGCCTAGCGGGTCACATCCCCCTAGTCTTCAGTCTATGCTTGATTACTGGGGACCGACGTTGACCCGTGAATCTACTCCGTACAATCTGGGCACTAATACCATAAACGCGCCCAGCAACAGTGGCTTGTATACGACCCATGATCTGTGGCGGCCTGTCTCACGGGCGAAACTTGAAGCGATTCTTGTTTCGCTCAATTTTGCCTTGTGTATAGACGAAGTCACGGTCAGGCAATGGCGTAGTGTACCGGTTCAGATTCGTGCCCTCTTATACAACATCATCTTAAGCAGAGGAGGCTTCCCGGCAGACATGTTAGCGAGTAAGACGATATTTCTCCCGAAGAGGAAGGACGCCGAAGACGCTGGTGATTTTCGCCCAATCAGCGTTGCGTCAGCGAGACGTGAGAAAACTACATAAGATCCTCGCGATCCGCCTCCGCAGTGCATTTCTGATTGACGTTAGGCAGCGCTGCATGGAGAACGGGTGCGTGGAGGATATCTTGATACTAGCTTCGCTGCTGGAGGACGCCAAGTGAAGGCTCAGGGAATTGCAAATAGTCTTCCTCGACTTTGCAAAGGCGTTCGACAGCGTTGCACATGAGGATATTATCGGGACCCTCAGGGAAAAGCCTTGCAGCAAGGCTTGGTCAAGTATGTTATTACAATCTACTCGCGTAGCACTAACCTACTTAGAGGTCGGGAGCTTACGATCTATACCGGTGCAGGTCACCAGGGGTGTTCTCCAAGGCGACCCCCTGTCTACTTTTATTTTTTTCTGGTCCTTGATAAAGTCATCACGCAGCTTCAATCTGATGTTGGATATGACTTGGGCAGCACACGCATTAATACCTTGCTATATGCTGAAGACGCCATCTTAGTAGTCTCGACGGTCCAAGGGATGAGTATGCTAGTGAGGACGTTCGAGGAAAGAGCGCAGGGTGTTAGACTCTCGCTTAAGGGGACGTTCTACTCTAAGCACCTAAAAAAAAGGCTATTTTCGCGAATTTTTTCCAAGAAAACTATAGAAGATACCGAAATAAAAGTTGCTGAGTTTGTTAAATTGAGTCTTAAACTATATAAATAAATTTTTGTATATTCATTTTATTTAATTTTTTATTGCAAAAACAGTAGTTTAAAAAAACACTTCAAAACTTTAGAGCTTTGGTAGCTCCATCAGAACTTGAGAATGGCTTACCTGAAACATAAAAGTAAAATAATTTTATATTCTGTATGACTTCAGCTACAAAGTGACAGTAATATATGAAATTTTTATCAATAAATTACAAAATGGAGAACAAATTACAAAAAAACGTAAATAAGACCTTTTTTTTCGTTGTTTTTGACTAAAAATAAATAGTAAAAATTAAAATATAAGAAAAGACTCACCGTCACTTTGTTACAGCTCATGTGTAGAATATGTGGATTAAATTTTATAAGAATCAGTTTACTGGTTCGTGAGATACGATGGAGCTAGTATTTCAAAACGTAGTTTCGAGAAAAACGCGTTTACAGTTTTTTTTTACTCAAAGTCGTTAAAAATTCTTACCTAAACTTAATCTGCGATGCCTGGACCGTACAATAGACCTTCTTCTTGTTCATATTCTTTAATTTCTTCCAGTCTTGCCTTCTTCCACTTTGATCTGGCATCTTTTGAGCACTTAGAGCTTCGACGGTTCGCAGATTCGATACGTCGGTCGTCGCGTCTTTTAGCAAAGTCGATCGCTCCTGGCCCAATTTTCATGCCCATCGTTTCCTTCATCTTCATCACTGTTCAGAATCCTTCGTTGAAGATTCATGCCGAAACTTTGCACGCAATTTCAACAACTTTTTTGCCGTTAAACATGTGTTTAGGTGCCATGTGCCTTAGATTTGAGGTACTTTCACCAGTCGATGGAACACTTAGAATGCTTCGGCTTGGTATCAGTCAAAATTTTGTGGTAGTATCCTGCCCAAATCTCGTTACGCTTATCCTATAAAAGAATTCAAATTTCTTCTGACTGCTAAACCGTAGATCTCTGAGAGTTCTTTTATCAATTTGATTGTAAATTTTTAGTTTTTACTTCAGGAACTTTTTTCACAACAGTTGCCTTTCTCTTCACTACTGTTTTTGCTACGGTTCTTATTTTTTTTGCGGTTCGGTGTTTTTTCTTTTAAATTTTCTTCTTTTGTATGAGAGCTTTTCTTGCCTTTTTAGCGCGCTTAAAAATATGTTTTATCACATGCAAAGTACACTTTAACTTTTTAACAATGAAATCTTTACCGTATGGATGATAATAAAGCAGCATTTTAAAAGTTTTGGAGTCTCCGTAGCTGATATAAGAACCGTGCGCGCCAAACGCTCAGGAGAGCAGTCCGAGATAGTAACGTTCAGACAGCAAAAAATGTAGTTAGAGACATCGGATCTTTTTTGAAATTTTAACACAATATTTCTACGTATATATACATTCGAAAAATGTAAAAAAAAAAATTTAATTTTTTAAAAATTGCAGAGTAGAACGTCCCCTTAATCTCTCTAAGTATTCTGCACTGTCAATTGTTTCGTATGGTAGACTCAAGAAGTCTAAGGTTATCACGCAGCCCCAATTCCGTTTTGCAAACAGCGAACAAATTAAACAGCTAAAGCCCTCGCAAAAGTGGCGTTTTTTAGGAGTCGATTTTAGACCTATTGGGCCTCGCAAGCAGGCGGGATATTGACAGATAAGATACGGAGGATTACGAGAGCGTCCCAGAGCCACAACAACGGCTTTTCATGATGAGATATTATCTCCTGCCTCGGCTCTACCATCGACTCGTTCTTGCTGGCACTACTCTTTGTAAGCTCAGATCGTTGGACCTACAGGTGCGTGCCGCCGTCCGCAATTGGCTTCGCTTGCCTCCCGATGTACCCAAGGCGTACTTTCACACTACCATCCGAGAGTAAAGCTTTGGCCTACCATAATTCGAACGTACCGTGCCTTGCCTAATAGTCAATAGACTAGAAGGCTTTACCACCGAGTCTACTTCGCCTGCCGCAAGGGCTGCGTACAACGAAGGTTGGGTCCAGAAACGGATCCAATAGGCCTACCGTGCACTCACCATGAGTAACGGGAGGTCCTGCGCAGCAAGTACGTTGTTAGCCGATGGTGGGCTAGGGCTCTTCACACCTCGGTGGATAGACACGAAGTGCGCAAAAGCGCCAAAGTAACGGTGTCCAGCTCTTGGGTGCATTGAGGCATGGCTCTGACCGGGCGTGATTATATTCAATAGTAAAGGTCTCCAAAGGTCCTAAAAGTAAAGGTCTCCAAAAGGGTGTAACTAATTCAGATATAAAACTTGTAGACTACAGGTTAAACTTAAAAAATCGATGGGTCATATGATCCCGCAGGAAACCTGTATTGGACGATAAAAGGGCATAAAATAATAATTTTTAGCACTAAGCCGTGACTTGTAAGCTGTCCAACTGAGTGCAGGTGAGAATTTAAAAGCACACAATAACCGGGAGCTTTTTTTATCAAATGATTTTTTACGGCATTCTTACCACCTATAGATCCATCAAAAATAATGAGAAAACACGTAGTGCCGGTAAAAAAATAGTAAGCCACAAAGTCGGACAAAATTTTTAATTTTCTGACAAAACCCCGGGTCCTATTACATCATTTGATTATGAACAGCGTTTATTTCATACAATTTAAATACCTATTCTAATTGATTATTCCGCAACGCCGGGCAAAATCATGCAACAAGGAAGGAAAATCCAGGGTTAAAATCCACCTTTTTCCACAGGTCTGGGGGATCATCTGAAAATCAACGGCATCAGTTTCAGTTTTATTTTCTAGCACTCAGAAAGTACTAATTAAAATAATGCCGTTTAAAAATTCTGGTTTCTTGAATGTATATCAATTATTAACTTAATTTAATCGTATATTTGATTTTTACAGCTGTAAAATCATTTGACTCTGTACGGCAACTTGTTTTTTAACATGATATTGCTAAGTATAATTGTTTTGTATAATTGCTGATAAAAAGAAACTGTTCTAAAAAAAATATAGAGAAAACAAAAAATGAAATTTTTTCAATTTTTGTAAAAGTTTAAGTTGTCGTACATTAATAACGTAAAGCAATTTCTAAAATGTTATTGTTGTTTCAAATAGTATAAGGGTCAATAAATTAAGGAATATTATGCCGTTGATTTTAATGCAGACCATATTTTCTGGCAGATAAAAATAACACTACTGTTTTTAGGGGTACTTTATGGTCATCTATTTCTGTACGGCATAAACATATTTCAAAAGGAAACAATTAATGATATGTAAAAACTATTATGCCGTATATTTAAAGTAAAACAATGTGAGTATTATATCCTAAAAATAGAAACTATCATACTCAGTATTAACATTTTTCTATAATTTTTGATGAAATATACTTTAAACATTGTTATAATTTGTTTATACAGAAAATATTAATTAAAAATAAAAAGTCTTACAATTTTAATAAATAATTTCACATATGTTTTATGAGTAAACAATAAAATTGCTGAAGGCTGACTTAAACTACACAATATTTATGTGGAAATATATATATTTTTAAATTTATGACTTGACTATTAATTATTGAAAGTACAATTAAAAATAACTAGTATTGGTAAGCTAAAAAGTTGTTATAAATAATTTTTTTTGTTACGGAATTCCCAGAAAGAAAAAATAAAAGTAAAGTCTATTGCTGTGTATTTGGTTGTGCAAACATAGCTTGTTGTGATGAAAAAATTAGGTTTTTTACCTTCACGTAAGTATTTTTAACAATTATTTTTTCTGGTTATTAAAAATTGTTAAATCAATAAATTTACTCATGCTTATATTGTTTTGTGTGTTGTTATAGCTATTGATTCAACTCGAATTTATTTTAAAAAAACAAGTATTCCTAGTCAAAATCTTCCTTTAGGATCATCCAAAGAATGTGCTTGTCCTGTAGATCAAATAGATTCTCAAGAAGAAAGAATACGTAGAAGATCAATTAAATTAGTGACAGTTAATGATATTGCAATACTGCAACAACATATTTACAAATACCACTTAAACCAGCCTTGTCTGAACAACTCATTCCAAATATTTGACCATTTCTTAATATTCCACTAGTTATTTCATGTGGATTTTCTTTAATATGTGAAGTTTGTAAAACAAAAAGCTAAAATACTTATAATATTACAATCACGACTTGGTACTTGCCCACACTTAATCACATGTCCAGCATTTAATACACTTTCACTACGAACAAAATTTTTATTGCTTGGTTTTGTAATATGTTTATGTAATATACAAATACACATACATATACAATATGCGTATGTATTATATTGTATGTTTACTTCGTGTTTATACTACCCCCCTCCTGAACACTATATGTACGTATTAAAAATATAAATTAAAAAATAGACAAGTATATTAATAAATAAAACATTCATTTAATAATTAATATTTATAATTTGATTATTATTATTTTAAATAAGAGTTTATTTTACGAAGCAAACAACAAAAGTGAAAATTATATATATTTATTATTTTTATTACTTTTTTATAAATATAAACAATCAGATTTGTACGGCATAAACTTTTTATAGAAAATTACAATAAATAAAAATAAACTATCTTTATGCCGTACAAAAATATGTCGTACTAAATATCACGCAAAAGTACATTTTTTTACATGGATTTTTCTGAAGATTTTTCCTCCTACAGACCCTTAGACAAAAATAATTTACGGCGTGTGGAAAAATGTTATCTATGCATAAAATACTTTCAAAATATATTAATTTTATGTAGTATTAGATCATCCCCCAGACTCGTGGAAAAAGGTGGATTTTAACCCTGGATTTTCCTGCCTTGTTGCATGATTTTGCCCGACGTTGCGGAATAATCAATTAGAATAGGTATTTAAATTGTATGAAATAAACGCCGTTCATAATCAAATGATGTAATAGACCCGGGGTTTTGTTAGAAAATCAAAAATTTTGTCCGACTTTGTGGCTTACTATTTTTTACCGGCACTACGTGTTTTCTCATTATTTTCGATGGATCTATAGGTGGTAAGAATGCCGTAAAAAAATCATTTGATAAAAAAGCTCCTGGTTATTGTGTGCTTTTTAATTCTCACCTGCACTCAGTTGGAGAGCTACAAGTAACGGCATAGTGCTAAAAATTATTATTTTACGCCCTTCTATCGTCTAATAAAGGTTTTTTGCGGGATCATATGACCCATCGATTTTTTAGGTCCGGCCTGTAGTCTATAAAGAAAATGACTGAATACTAGTTTTTCGTCTACATCTGGTACACCTAAAACTCTCCTACTATATATATATATATATATATATATATATATATATATGTAAAGAGAATATACTCTCTTCAGAATTTAGCGCGCTTGATATGCTCTGCGCGCTTTTAGGTCACCTGATGGGGGCCTTGTCTAATAATCGAGGATATGTCATAGTAATACGTTAGAAACAGATAAATAGAACAAAAGAAAGAACACGTGTCAAAAAAAGTTATTACAAATAAATTATTATAATTTAATTATAAGTTTAAGTTCTAAAGAGAGGCGAATAATTGGTTTAATTGTCGTTTCTCTTATTGTACAGGTAATTGGTGAGCTTTGTAGGTGAATATATTGTAAATAATAACATCAGTTAAAAATATAATCTCTTATTTTACAGAGAAACAAATTTGGTTATTTTATCTAACAACTCCATAGTATAAAATAATATTATATATGTATAATATATATTTGGGATTTTTTCCTAGACACTAGACGCGTTAGTGCGTTCTCACTAACGCGAGGAACTTGCCGCGGAGAAAGGAATGGGCCAATGAGACTCCGTGCGGAGGAAAGAAACTTCCGATTTTATTTTCGATCCCTTGGGACGAGATTTTATTTATCAGCGTGGTGTGCTACGTGTTTACGTTCAGATGATGCACAGAAAATAATAAGAGCGCGATGCGAAGAGTGCGACCGGACGGTGCGACGAACGAAGTAAGAGTGAGTGATTTTTCTGCGTATGCACCGCCACGGCGATCCAGGCATCCGGAAGTAGAGAGAGCAACGGTCGCAGTGGTCACTCTTCCGCTCTGACCAATCAAAGGCGTGGTCAGGCTAATCAGATGCCCCTGCGGAACCGCATCACGAGGTGCTTGAGTACGTTAGTGCTGGCGGCCGAGAGGTGTCAGCACCTCGCGCGCGCTGCTACGCGCTGCGCGCTGTCGGCCGAGAGGTGTCGGCACTGCGCTGGGGGCCCGATCCCCCCGGGCCGAATTTAGCCGAACGACGTTCAGTTCGAATCCGACTTAGAAAACGACGAGACGAAAGATATTGAATAACTGTATACGAAAACAATAAAGACTATATTCCGACCTAGCAATTCCTAACGGCTCACTCTTGATTAAAGAACACTGACCCACGCTCTGTTGGAGACCTCACCCTTCGTCTCCAAAGAGGTGACTCTGACGTGATTTTTTGTGATTTACGTGATAAACTTAGTTAGTGTCGTCTTTGTGTTTGCTCTTAGTGCTAGGTGTCTTTGTGCCGTCCGTCATTAACGGCCAGTTCCGCGCAGAGCCCGCCACGGGTACCGGACTCAGCGAGACACCGCTGACCAGCCAAAACCGCGGGATCTCGGCCTCTAGCCTCCAGCAGAATCCCTGGAGTCGGGAGAATAGAGCGTCAGGATTTCCTTTGTTCATTTCCTTTGTTCACCCTTTGTTCTCTTTGTTTTCTTTGTTTCCTCGCTTTATTTTTACCGGTACTCCTTTCAAACCAGAGACGTTACTTCTCTCGTTTCTGTCCGCCTGACGCTCACCGCGCTTGTGCCGCGACGCCGAACCGAACCGACGTCCCGACAGCCGCCGGAACGGACCGAATACTCTCTCTCTCTCGGTAACCGATTCGGCCCGAAGCGTGCCGACTACCACAGCGGCCCCATGCAACGCGCGTCGCCGTATCTCACCCCCACTCCGGTCGACGCCGAGGCAGGCGCGCCTCCGAGAGATTTGACACACGACGCAGAGACCAGGCTCGCGCCAGGTGCGCGAGGCGTTTCGAGCCCACCGCAGACACTCGATATGGTGGGACCCGTCGAGCGTTGCGTGCTCCCCGCCTACTGGAGTATCAACCCGAGGCTCTGGCTCGCGCAGGTCGAGGCCACGTTCGAGGCCAACAGGGTTTTCTCCGATCGCAGCTGGTACAACCTTCTGACAGCGAGCCTACCGCCGGAGGTCGCTCAGGAGGTCTCGGACATCATCCTGCGCCCGCCAATATCAAACCGTTATATGGCGCCCAAAGAGGCGGTGCTGAAGCGGCTAGCAGCTTTAGAGGACAGGCAGCTACACCAAGTTCTGAACGAGCTACGCTTAGAAGACCGGACGCCTTCGCAACTCCTGCGCCACATGAAGCGGTTGGCGAACAACGCCATCCCGGACGAGGCCCTGAAGATAAAATGGCTGGACCACCTCCCACCCCAGACCAGCCGGCTATTCCGTGCGCTCCAGACGCGGACGAGTTCCTTAGAAGATCTGGCGAAGCTCGCAGACCAGCTCATGGGCCCAGACCTGGCGATCCACGCTTTCAACCCGCGCCCCGTTTCGCACTCTGGGGGCGGTTGAGCCAGCGACTCCGCGCCTTGCACACAGCTTCTGGGGGCTATCACGCAGCTTCAAGCGAGCATAGGCCAGCTCCTTCCAGCCATTGAGCGTCTGACCGCCGTACTGGAGGACCGCGGTCCCAGACGCGCCAGGGCCAGTCCCCCGCCAGATCGCGGACTCGCCGGCCGTCGTCCCCCAGGCGGGCACCCGAAGGGTGGTGCTGGTACCACCGTCTTTTCTGGCACGACGCTGATCAGTGCGAATCGCCGTGCTCTTAGCCGCGGAAACTAACTACGCCCCGCCCCCGCAGGCAGCGGCGGTTGGCGTTACTCCCGGAAAGCGCTTGCACGTCATCGACCGGACGTCGAAACTCCGGTTCCTCATCGACACGGGCTCAGCAGTCTCTCTGCTGCCGCGCGCATTCTTTAAGCGGGACCTTCGGCGAGGAACTCTCACTCTTAGCGCAGCCAACGCCTCCACCATCAGCACCTACGGCACTCACGTGATGGCTTTGGACCTCAACCTCCCGAAGCCTTTCTCCTGGAAGTTCATCGTCGCCGAGGTACACGACCCTATCTTGGGAGCGGACTTCCTCGCCCACTTCGGCCTGGCAGTAGACCTGCAGAACAGGAGGCTTCTCGACGCGGACCTCATCCACTAGTCGGCCGGCACAATCCTCCCGGCCCAGATTCATTCGGTCGCGGTCATCATCCCGCCAACCGTCGCCGAAGGGACTTTCGCGGACCTCCTTCGGGAGTTCCAGGACCTGGCCACTCCGGGGGAGTACGACCGAGGCCCTGCCAAATTTGGACGTCTGCCACCACATCACCACCTCAGGGCCTCCAGCAGCGGCACTCCCCGCCGCCTGCACGGCGAGCGCCTTCCAAGCAGCCCGCGCAGAATTCCAGGCCCTCCTCGACATGGGCATCGTACGTGAATCCAAGAGCTCCTGGGCTAGCCCGCTCCTGTTGGGTGGCAAAACCGGACGGCTCCTACCGCATCACGGGAGACTACCGTCAGCTCAACGACCGCACTGTTCCCGACAAATACCCGCTGCCCATCATAGAGGACATGCTGCTGGAACTCCAGGGAGACACTTTCTCGGTCATCGACCTAAAGAAGGCCTTCTACCAGCTCCTGATCGCCCCGGAGGACGCGCACACCTCTGCGATCACGACGCCATTCGGCCTGTTCGAATTCACGAGGTCTTCGCCTCGGCCTGCGCAACGCCGCCCAGTCGCTCCAGAGAGCCATGGACCACCTGCTCCGAGACCTTCCTTTCGCGCGAGCGTACCTGGACGACATCATCGTCGCCTCCCACGGCGAGGACCAACACCTGGACCACCTCAGGACGCTCCTCTCCACGCTGCGATCGGCCCAGATCAGGATCAACCCGGACAAGTGCTGTGCTGGCCAAGAAGGAGTTCATCTACCTCGGCTACGTCGTCTCAGACGAGGGCTGCCGCCCTCCCGTCAGCAAGATCGAGGCCATTAGGGCATTCCCTCGACCTACTGACTCACGACAGCTGCGCCGTTTCTTGGGGCTAATCAACTACTACAGGCGCTGCATCCCTGGAGCTGCGCGCCTCCTGGCCCCTCTCAACGACCTCCTTAAAGACCTGCCGCAGTTAAAGAAGCCAGTCCCCCTCGCCTGGTCGAGCCTCGCGCAGAGCTCTTTCGACGCATGCAAGCAGGCGCTGGCAGAGGCCACTGCAACATCATTCCTGCGTCGCGACGCCCGCCTCCGTCTACTCACCGACGCATCTCGACGTGGCTATCGGAGCCGCCCTGGAGCAATCCGACCCGGATGGGCGTTGGAAGCCCCTCGGATTCTTTTCCAGGAAGCTTTCGGACACCGAACGGCGATACAGCACCTACGATCGGGAACTGTTAGCAGCGTACGCAGCGGTCAAACACTTCGCCAACATCCTCGAGGGGAACCCTTGCACGCTGCTCACCGACCAAAAACCTTTCTCTCTCGCAGCCCACCAGCCGTCGGAGAAAGCCTCCCCCTCGCCAAGCCAGGCAAGCTCAACTACCTGCTGCAGTTCCCAATCACGCTGGCCTACATCAAGGGCCTGGATAACACCGCAGCAGACGCTCTCTCCAGGGTCGAGGCAATCAAGATGCCTTCCGCCGTAGACGCGGCCACCCTCGCCCGGGAGCAGGCCGAGGACCCGGACCTCCCGCACCTCCTCGACAACGCCTCCTCGCGCTGCAGCCGCTGGATTTCGACGGGACCTCTCTCCTTTGCGCGCGCAACGGCAGTTCCATCCGCCCGTACGTCCCGCGCACCCTGAGGAGGCCAGTCTTCGAGGCGCTGCACGGCCTCTCGCACCCCAGCGTCCGCTCAACTACTCGGCTTGTCGCCCAGAGGTACGTTTGGCCCGGAATGAACAAGCCGTTGGACCAGATCCTGCGTGCTGTGCCAGCGCTCCAAGGTGCAACCGTCACAACCAGGCAGCCCTAGGCAACTTCGCAGCCCCAGATGCTCGCTTCGACCACCTCTACCTGGACCTCATCAGGCTGCCCCTGCACGCGGGCTTTCAGTTCTGCCTCACGGTAGTCGACCGGTTTTTCCAGGTAGCCGCTCGCAGTTCCTCTGCCCGACCAGCAGGCGGAGACCGTCGCCAGGGCTTTCTACGAGCACTGGGTCAGCTCGTTCGGCACGCCGCTGACCATCACGACCGACCAGGTGCCGCAGTTCGAGGCAAAGCTCTTCGCAGCCCTCGCTAACATCATCGGCGCGGAAAGAATCCACACCACGCCTTACCATCCTCAGGTAAACGGTATGGTGGAGAGGATGCATCGCTCCCCAAGGCTGCCTTGATGTGCTGCTCTCCTACGCCTTGGCCGCAGGCCCTGCCTACAGTCCTCTTGGGTCTGAGGACAACCGTCAAGGAAGACCTGCAGGCATCCTCTGCAGAGATGCTTTTCGGCGCCTCCCTCCGCGTCCCCGGAGATCTCCTCGCCGCAGAGAGCCGCACGGACGCCGACGCTCCCTCCTTCGTTTCGGGACTCCGCAAGCTGATGAGGAAGCTGCGAGCCGTCCCCGGATCTGGGCACGTTCCTCCGCACACGCCATTCTTCCACGAGGAGCTGCGTTCCTGTCCCCTTTGTCTTCAGGAAGGTAGAGACGATCCGATCTACACTTGAACCAGCCCTATACGGGCCCCCACCGAGTCCTTCGTCGCCTCAGCGAACAGGCGTACCTCGTCGAGGTTGACGGAGTGCCTAGGATCCTCTCGACCGCCTCAATGAAACCGGCTTACCTGGAGTCCGCCGAGCAGCCTCAAGACGGCACCCTTCAGCACCATCCGAGGGAGTTCCGCGCCCTTCAAGCTCTCCAGCGGAAACACCCCCGCAAGGACCACCCTGGTCAATCTTGAAGTCAGCCAGTCCTCCCATCCCCCCTCTCAGCAAACTCACCAAAGAGTAACGTTCCGCACGCCAGTGGCGTCCAGCACTGGTGGGGGAGTAGCTGTGGCGGTGCGCGTTCAGCAGCGCCGCGGTCATCCGAGACGGGCACCGCGCCGGGGGCCCGATCCCCCGGGCCGAATTTAGCCGAACGACGTTCAGTTCGATTCCGACTTAGAAAACGACGAGACGAAAGATATTGAATAACTGTGTACGAAAAACAATAAAGACTATATTCTGACCTAGCAATTCCTAACGGCTCACTCTTGATTAAAGAACATTGACCTACGCTCTGTTGGAGACCTCACCTCTTCGTCTCCAAATATATATATATAATAAGTGAGAAGGTCAAATTGAAGCAGAAAGACAAGATTGATTCGTCTAAAATATAGAGTTTTTATTATTAACCCTTTCGCTACTACGAGCGACTATAGTCGCTTTCCATGTGATGCCGCTGAGATACTGCGAGCGGCTATAGTCGCTCCCGCTAAAGATGTCGCGTAATTGTATATATGATAAGCGCCTGCAGTTGCTATGCACAGAGTATCTCACTCTAGACATGCCGCGTGAGTCTTTCGTTTTGCATCATTTTTTTTTTAGGGGCTTTAATAATAAACCAAATGCCTCGATCATCAGTCTTACGACACCGGCTCGAACGTTGTGTGCACTGTACACTGTTTCGGTGTAGCGCGCCGTACTGCGGGAGTACCGCGGCGGAGATCCGCCCCGTAGCGAAAGGGTTAACAACGTAACAAATTCACTTACTCTAACGTATATGTGTCCTACTTACCTAAAATATAGAGAATCAACAATTTAATGTTTAGGCTTTTTTATATTGATTGTTTTATATTATTTTCTAAATTCTTTTATAAAAAGTTTACCGCAGTCAGCTACTAGAAAAAAATCCTTCTATCTATCTTGTCTATATCTCTTTTGCTCCGATATTTGACTCTCTTCTTTCAAACCACTGATCCGTTAAGTCGTTCTCTCAAGTATAACCGTAGGAGTTATCGACGTACAATGTATACACAAAGCTTACATACGAGGGCGGATTGATATTGAAGCTACCTAGCGCTAGATAGCAGCACAAATACAAAAACTTTTATTTATTTAGAAATTGCGATCTGGTTAAACGTCAGCTGTTAAAATTTCATCCAAATTCATCGATTAGTTTATTTGTTGTAGTCGTTTGAAGTAAGAAACTTTTGTGTTTCTTGAAAAATAGGAAAAAGTGAATTTCGTGCAGTGATTAAACACTATTATTTGAAAGGGAAAACGGCGAAAGAGACAAAAGAAAAGCTCGATAAACATTACGGTGAGTCTGCTCAGTCAGATTACATGGTAAAATATTGGATTGCCGAATTTAAACGCGGCCGAACAAGCACTGCAACAATACCATCAACAGGAAGGCCAAAAGAGGTGGTTACTGAAGAAAATATCAAGAAAATCCTCGATATCGTTATGAATGATCGTCGAGTCAAGTTACGTGAGATAGTTGAAATGGTAAATATATCATATGAACGTGTGTTCAACATTTTGCATGAACATTTGCATATGGAGAAGCTATCGGCAAGATGGGTGCTCGCAGTTTGCTCAGTGTCGAACAAAAACGAGTTCGACAGACCACTTCACAGCGGTGTTTGGACATGATAAAGTGTAATCCTGTTAATTTTTGGCGTCGATTAATAACTGTTGATGAAACGTGGGTCCACCACTACACACCTGAAACCAAAAATCAATCGAAACAATGGGTGGAACCTGGTGGAAGTGCTCAAGGAAGAAGAGCGAAGACAGTGAAATCAGCTGGCAAGGTTATGGCCACTGTATTTTGGGATGCACACGGAATATTGCTCATCGATTATCTTGAAAAAGGATCCACAATCACAGGAAAGCATTATCGTGCATTATTGGATCAATTGATTGATGCAATCAAGAAAAAACGACCACATTTAAAGAAGAAAAAGTGCTCTTTCTTCAAGACAACGCACCGGTTCACAAGCATTAGATACGACCACCCCGAAGGTCTACCACCTTGTCGTGGTGGGGGAGGCTTAGGTGCTTCCATGGCCTCTGTGTGGGATTATTCCTTCACACTGATCGGGAGCACTGACCAAGAGTAGACCAAGGTAGCGGTCATCATTGTCCTTGTGGTCCTGACAGGACATTGCTCTGACTCAAGGTTCCGCCCTTGCCTTCGCTAGGCATGCTTAACACTTACTCCTTTTGCCGAGTGTAGCATAATCCTAAAATCCCCTTTTCCACTCCCCGTATTAGCTTAACCCCCTCCTCTCCTATTCTCAACTTTGGAGCATGCCTCTAACCAGTATTAAATATGGAAATGGAAGCTAAAATTATGATTTACTAAAACGGAGCTTTAGGGTCCATTTGGGGGTGGTCTGACAGGCCCCCGGTCGTCGACAGCCAGCGACTGTCATGGAGGTTTGAGGCAGGCAACCCGGCCTCAACTCTGGAAAAGGCGACGGGAAGGCCTCTGCAGGTGAGCAACCTGGCCTGCAGTGGCAGTTATGCTACAGGAAGCTTAGCCGGTGATGATGGCTCGGAAATTGAAGAGTGGCAGAAGGCTACTCAAGCCATCAAAAAACTTGGTCTTAGCGGAGCGGTTACTATAACCGCCTCTCAAGGCCAAAAAGGAGACGACAGACTACTATGTCTGACGAGGAGGAGGATCTGGTGACGGAATCCTCCAAATCCGAAAAACTATTTTCGAAGACGTCAATTCGTCTGCTAGAACCGGGGCGGCTGGCGGAAAAGGCCAAAAATCTGATCTCCGCCGCGGAAGAAGAAAGAAAGAAGTCCAAAAACATGGGGGGGGGGAAGGGAGAGGTTTCTGGGCGCATGAAGAGTAATCTCATGGGTGCCTTGAGCCTCGTTGCAGAGATGGAGAGGCGTCTCATCCAGGGGGACGAGACCCTTTTCGAGAGCGTGGCGATCAGTTCATTGAGGAAGAGAACTGAAGGAGCTTGAAGCCCGCCATGAAGAAGCTCTTGAAAAAATCAAATCGCTAGAGCGGAGCCAGAGGGCAAATAAACATACGTTGCCCCCTCCTCTGATGACATCAGTGACAAGGTCCTTGCGGAGGTGCGGGCTCTTGCCAAATCGGTGGCAGAGCTGCAGCGGTCGAAAAGGGAGGTGCCGGCCACAGCTGCGGCTGTATCTGCGGCCCCGCCCGCAATTAAATTTAATTTTGGACCCAAGACGGGTGGTGCATTCGGGTTGGGAGCGGGGAGTTGCTTCACGCCCTGTACTTTCGCACCACGAACAAGTGGGGTATCATGCCCGACCGAGGGTATCCAGCGTTCTAAGCCTGGGGTTGCGCCGGAACCAGCGTCCAAAAAGGACGAGATCTTCACGGTAGCGCTGGGCAAGAAGAAACGCAGGGCCATGGCAAAACTTGCCAAACCTGCATCTTGCCAGGGTACTGTCCCCACTGTTGGAGGAGCTCCCTCAAAAGGGAGGAATAACACTAAGGGTGTTAAAAATGCTCCCACTAGGGCTAACAACAAAAAGAAACGTGATAGGGAGTGGGGCGATCCGCAGCTGTCTCCCTCACGTGCCCGGGAGGAGTTATCATACCGGGATGCCGTACTCCGAGCAACGGAGAAAATTAACCTTGAAGGAGCTCGGGGTTACGGACATGCGGTATAGGAGAGGCCTAACAGGCTCATTAATATGGCAAGTCCGGGGTGCTAACGCGGACAAAAAGGCTGATAGTGTCGCTGAGGCTCTCAAGGGAATCCTCCCGGAGGCCAAAGTTACAAGACCTCAGCGTATGATCGACGTGCGGCTTATTGGGCTAGATGTCGCCGCAACAAGCACGTCGATTGGGTGCTCTCTCATGGAGAATAAATCGGGCATAGACCCAAATTCAATAAAAGTCAGAGATTCGCGCGGGCTGTGGGAGAGCAGGGGGAAGCAACAGTCTCCGTCCCTGCTGCCATGGCTCAGGCTGCCCTTAAAAAAGGGAAGATAGTGGTCGGGCTCTCGACTGTACGAGTCAGAGAGCTCAAGCAAAGACCTCTGAAATGTTATAAATGCTGGGCCAGAGGTTACGTTGCGGCCTGCTGCCCATCATCGTCTGACAGGGATGGTCTATGTTTCACGTGCGGCAAGCCGGGGCACAAGGCCAAGGGTTGCACTGAAAAGAAATCCTGTTGCCCGGTTTGCTCGTCTGCGGGGCGCCCTCAGGCAAACCACCGGGCTGGATCTTGGGACTGCCCAGTCGTCCCTCCCAGAAGGGAGGGGGAAGGCAGTGCCCTCTCCGGAGGAGAGAACACCTGATGTAAGCAATGTGTCCAGTAATTCAACCGCAGTGTTGGAGCAGGTTGAAATGGTTGTCATCACCTCTGACACTGAAGGAACTGAAGAGGACAATACATCCAAAGAGGATCCGGAAGGCCAGATGGCTGCAGGCGAAAATCTTGACAAAAAATGATGGAACGTATCATTCAGATAAATCTGAATCATGCGCGCCAGGCACAACATCTCTTGGCTCAACGCATGACTGAGTTAAAAGCCAGCATTGCGATTATCTCGGAGCCGTGGTGGATTCCCGAGGGGGACAGAAGCTGGTTCTCGTCCAAGGGAAACGACCCGCTCTCTGCAGTGCTGGTTAGCCGAAGCAAAAGGGCCTACAGCCTAGTGCGCCAGGGCTCTTATTATGTTGCGGTTAAGTGGGGGACTCACTGATAATATCGGTGTACTTCCCCCCCAGCGAGGACATCACGCGATTTGAAGAGCTCCTCGAAGAGCTCCAACGGCTTATGGAGGACTTCCCTGCCCTCCCGGTACTGCTGGCCGGAGACTTTAATGCTCGGTCTCCTAGCTGGGACCCAAACGGCAGGGGTAATCGCAGGGGTGCCCTACTTAATGATTGGGCCAGCGGGCTGAACCTACGGCTTGCGAACCAGGCTGGCCACCCCACGTGCATTCGGCCGTCTGGGTCGAGTGTTATAGACCTTACGTGGGGCTCATCAATCGCTAGCGCCCGCCTCTCGGGTTGGAGAGTCGATGAGGTTGAGTCCCTCTCGGACCACCTATATATTAGCTTCTGCTATGATCAGGGGACCGCAGGGCCCGGAAACTTCCGCTCATCAGGAAGGAAACTTCCCCGCTGGCCAATTGGTACTTTAGACGGAGACAAGCTCTCCGCGGCACTCCTGACGGGGAGCCTGGTCCTGCCTGACACCGGGGCGATGGGTGATTCTAGAAGCCTTGTTAAGTGGGTTCGGGATACCCTGAGGCAGACGTGCGACACGGCCATGTCTAAATAAAGACCTGGGTCTGGCTGGAAGAAGAATGTTCCCTGGTGGTCAAGCGAGATCGCTGACCTCAGGGCATCTGCGACGGCCGCTAGGAGACGGCTGACCAGGGCACGCAGGAGAAACGATGCGGCGTAGGTAGATCAATACCTGGAAGCTCGGCGGGCAGCAAGAGGAGCTCTTGCCAAGGCCATTAAAAAGGCCAAGAGGAGCGTTTGGCAGGACTTCCTGAGCCTACTCGAGGATAACACTTAGGGCAAACCTTACAAAATGGTTAGGGGAAAATTAAGGCCCTTTGCACCACCTATCACCGAGACAATGGAGGAGGCGGATCCAGAGCGGGTCTTGGCGGGGCTGTTTCCAAACCAACCGGAATATGCCCCGCCGCCCGTGACTGCCGTCGGTGACACAAACATCACGGAGGAAGAGGTCATTACTGCTGCCAAAAAGATTGCGGGAGGAAAGGCTCCTGGCCCTGATGGGGTGCCGGGTTGTGTCGTGCGCCAAGCAGCGACATTCTGTTGTCGTGGTCTTGCGAGATGCTTCTCGGCCTGCATAAGTAACGGCACATTTCCGACCGAATGGAAGGAAACAAGACTGGTACTTTTAAAAAAGGGCAGAGATAGGCCCCTGGATCAACCCGGGTCATTCAGACCAATCTGCCTCATCAATGAGATAGCGAAGTTATTTGAAAGAGTCCTTGCTAATCAAATAAATAACTTCTTGGAGCGAAACGAGGCCTTGTCCCCGGCACAATATGGGTTTCGGACGGGCCGGTCAACAATCGACGCCATATTGTCGGTAAGGGAGTTTGTTGGCGTGGCTCTGCGAGATCGCAAGGTGGTAATTTTGGTCAGCCTCGATATCCAAAATGCCTTCAACTCGCTGCCGTGGCCAGTAATTATCGAGGCAATGGAGCGTAAGGGTGTTCCGCCACACTTACTTGGCGTTTTGCGGGATTACTTTCGAGACCGCAAGTTGGTTTACGGCACTAAGGACGGTGGACTGGCGACCAGGGTTGTGCGATGCGGGGTGCCACAGGGGTCGGTCCTTGGCCCTACGCTGTGGAATGTGGCCTATGACAGTGTCCTCCGTGTCCCGCTGACTAGCGGTTCCCGTGTGTTCTGCTATGCGGACGACACCGCCCTCTTGTCGGTGGGGCGGGACCTGTTGTCGGCCACTAAGAACGCTGAACGGGACCTCCGGGGCATCGTTAACGCGATCAAAGGATTGGGCCTTGTGGTTGCGACGCAAAAGTCAGAGGCTATGGCCTTCCCCGCCTCTGCCCTCCGTAGACGCAGAGGTGCTGCCCTCTTGAAATTCAAATTGGGGGATCATCTATCCCAGTGGGATTTAGAGTTAAATACCTTGGAGTATTGTTAGACTCAGATCTAACATTTAGGCCCCACTTCGAATCCTTGATTCCAAGGATCGATAAAACCTTTCGGGCCATCCAAAGGATCCTCCCGAATCTACATGGACCAAGGGGAGAAGAGGCGGCGCCTCTAAAGTCTAAAGGTAGTCCACTCGATGCTCCTTTATGGAGCCCCAGTATGGTGGCGCACGGTGGTGGAAGACCAGAAGGTGAAGAGGGCTGTCCGGGCTGTGCAGCGCAGGATTGCTATCCGGGTGTGCTGCGCATACCGGACGGTCTCCTTCCACGCGGCCATGATGGTTGCGGGGATTATCCCCTCGACCATCTGGCTCCTCGGCTGACGGAGTCCTATGACGTCCTTAGGAGTCTGGAGGGACCCGTCCTTCCAGGCACTAGGGCCAGGCTGGGGTTCTTGCCAGGCGTGGTGCAATCGCGGCGTGGAGGGAAGAAGAACTTGAGCTATTGGATTCCCCTGGCTCAACGGGAGTACGTGTGAGGGAGGCACGGGCCGATAGGTTGGTTGAGTGGGTCGAGAGGCCACACTCTATTGAGTCGACCTTTCGCACCACCCAGCTGATGATTGGTCATGGATGCTTCTCGGCATACGTGCACTGGATTAGGAGGAGAGAGTCCACGCAGTGCTTCCACTGCGAGGCACCGTGCGACGATGTAGAGCACACGCTGCTCGACTGCCCGGCATGGGGTGACGCCAGAGACAATCTGGCTGCTGCAGTAGGAGCGGGAAGGCCCACACTCCCTGAAATAATCAGGGCCTCCCGGGATACTCCGGGAGGGTGGTCCGCCTTCCAATCCTTCGCTGAACGCGTCATAAAGACGAAGGAGGAAGAAGAGAGAAGGAGAAAAAGGCGTAGAGTGCCCGGGAGGACGCATGCGGAGCTGCAGGAGAGAATGCCTCCAAGACGGCCGCCACGGGCGAGGCTTCGGCCAACCCCAGCAGCGTCTGGCTTAGCCTAGCGCGCTGCCACACTCCCATCGTTTGGTGACTAAACACAATAGGTGCACGGCGTTACGGTCGGTTTTTTGTTGCTTCGCCTTAGAAGAGTAACAAGACTGACCTTCACGTTATGACACAACTCCAGGGAAGATCCCCGTGGAGTAACCTCTAACTTCGACGATTCTTTGGTACATTAGTACCAACTGATTAGAGATCGGGGAAATACCGCCCCTGATCGTACGGGGTGGACGTAGGGCAAAGTAATCTGCATAAGTGGAGTTTCTGCCTGTCCACACGCAACTGGTGCAAGTAATCAGGAGGTTTTTTAGTCGGTAGGCGATGTTTTTACATCGAATCTGACACTCCCCCTGGGTACCGGGCCCAGGGAGTCTTTGGAAGATTTTTCCTCCTGACGAAAAAAAAAAAAAAAAAAAAAAAAAAAAAAAGCATTAGATACGATGCTAAAATTACGTGAAATACACTTCGAATTGGTTGATCATCCACCTTATAGTCCAGATTTAGCTCCTAGTGACTTTTTCCTGTTTCCAAACTTGAAAAAATGGCTCGCAGGAAAAGATTCATCTCAAACGAAGAAGTGATTACCGAAACTAACGCGTATTTTGAAGGGTTCCCAAAATCGTATTATTCAGATGGTATAAAAAAGTTGGAATATCGTCTTACTAAGTGTATTGAGCTAAAAGGAGACTATGTTAAGAAATAAATGGTTTTTGAAAAAAAAAAATGTTTTTTTCCTACTTAGGTAGCTTCAATATCAATCCGCCCTCGTATATATGCACAAAAGTAAATGTAGCAGTATTTTTTTATTTGAGATATGTTTCTTTTTTTAAATAATTAATATTTTTTTAAAAGTTCTAAATAGGGATTGTAGCTGGTTGCATAAAAAAAAAAACTAATAGGAAACTTATTCTTTTATTATATGCGTTTTCTCATACATACAAGAATAGCTGTTATTTATGCTATTCTTTCATACAATCCACATGTAACCCGACGTTACGTTTGCCACAATGTTTTCTTACATTTGTTTTGCATACTGCGCATTTTATTTGTTTTCTTTTAAAAAGTTCTTTCTAAGTAATGCCCTATTTGGGAGTCCGTCCTTACGCTTCCGGGAACAGGTTTTGACGCTTACTTTTGTAGAAAAGGTCTACTATGATTTTTAGGATTAGAAGGAGATGCTTGCTGTAAATATGTTTCGGTGATTTTTCGTCAAAATTCCAATAATGGCATGGCATTGTTAGCATGTCAATATAGTACGTAGGTGTTTACAACTGTTGTGTCGATTATTTGGTGAAAATAGAAAAACACTACTTTTTTCCACGAATTTTTATCCTGTATTTGTTAACATTCCAGTCATGTCTGTCAATTCTCACAGTCCAAACAACTTTCCCTGGTATACAGAAGAAATCGTATAGGGATTAGAAAATCGATTAAATGTCCTTCTTTGATCGCGGATTTTAATGATAATATGAATGCAGTAGATAAATTTAATCAATTAATGTCTAATTACAGCCTTGATCGTCGGAGTAAGAAATGGTGGCACCGCACATCCTTTTATTTCCTTGATGCGTGTGTTGTTAATGCATATATTTTATATAAACAATTGGGTAAAACAATCACATTAAAAGTACTTAAAAGTCAATGTGCTCAAGGATTTATTACTCAAACATTTATATATAATAGCGCACTAAGTGTACCAATAATTCAATATCAGTCCAAATACGGAAACACAAAACCTAAAATTTCTTTAGAAATAAGAAACCGAGTTTAAAAACACTTACTAGAACGTTTGTCTCGTAAACGATGTTTACTTTGCAGTACAAAAAAAAAGAGGCTCGAAAACTCTGGTCTTGTAATGTGTGCCCCTATTCTTGGGAAAAAATATGTGTTTTAACAAGTTCCATACATAAACCTATGTGGCACGGTGGGACTATTTGAGCCGCGCCAAATAACAGCAAATTTAATTAACTATTACTTTTTTGTTATATTTTTACATGATGTTAAACCTTCATCATTAAAAATATGCAAATTTTGTTTTATTTAAAACCTGATAAAATTCCTGTACAACATGGGTCTATTTTTGATCTGAAATCCTGAGCCTCAAAAAGTTAAAACTTCCCTAATATTTTCTTTCTGCAGATTTTCACGGCACTATTCAGCGTTAATTTTTAATAGAGAGACACTTTAATCACAATTCACAAAATCCAATTGCAAATCATCTGAACAGAAAATAAAAAATAATGTTGCAAAAATGATCTATTAAGATTGTGATTGTCTAGTATGAGTAAAAAATTATTAAGAAAGAATAATATTCATTTAAAGCTATTTAATGACTTGCAATGATCGTTTTCACTATTTCTAACAGTGAACGCATTAGTACCCGCATTAGAGATTTTATTCTGCACATTTCATAACGCCTTCTGGCGTGCACGGAATGCACAAAAACGTTTCGCTGAACTCTGAAATCTTCCATAATTTTTTTTTTTTGTTTGTTTTTTTTTTTTTTTTTTTTTTTTTTTTTTTTTTTTTTTTTTTTTTTTTTTTTTTTTTTCCCCCCCCCCCCCCCCCCCCCCCCCCCCCCCCCCCCCCCCCCCCCCCCCCCCCCCCCCCCCCCCCCCCCCCCCCCCCCCCCCCCCCCGGGGGGGGGGGGGAACTTACTTTTTTCTCTAATTTGCGTATTTCCTATATTGTTAAACAAATATATAAAAAATAAAGTCTCCTGGCCTAATCAAAAAATATTATTGCACTAGTACACTATGTATAGTAAGAACCAGTATACTTAAGTACTAAGTAGTACTACTAGTGATACTAAATACTAAGTAGTACTACTAAATATCCCCGATATTGGAGGCAGGATAGATATCCCCCACAGTATTCCCTGCTTGTCGTACAAGGCGACTAAAAGGGAACAAACATACATGAGAGAGATGTGGAAAATAGTAAAAAAAACACTACTGAGCAGGAGGTCGGATCTCCAGTTCCGGTCGGTAGACGTTGGTAAGCGAGTAGGCCCCGCCATGATCGTTAACAGGCAACTACTCAGCATCTTCGGTAGGAAACCAGGCCGGAATGCAGGTTGTGACTACTGGAAATTGAGAAGCCTTGGACCCCTTCGAAAGAAAAGAAAGTGTAAAAGAACACCCCCGCGAGAAAGAGCACACTCGTGGGCAGCAAGTACCACGTCAAAAAGAAGAAAATGTGAGCGAAAAAATATCCGAGACAAATGAAGAGGGGAAGGGCAGATGCCGGTGCCGTTGTAGCGGACGAAACGGACATAGTCAAAGAAGTTAGGATGTCCACTAAAAGGGCAAGAGA
This sequence comes from Polistes dominula, assembly GCF_049000335.1. Lineage (NCBI taxonomy): Eukaryota > Metazoa > Arthropoda > Insecta > Hymenoptera > Vespidae > Polistes > Polistes dominula. The sequence goes on from NW_028301043.1 coordinate 60,311, forward strand.
GGATATACCGCCAAGAATATCAGATATCCTGAACCGAAAATGGAAAAGGAAGTGAGAATTTGTACCCAGAGGAAGGAAAAGAGCTTTAATCATAGGAAGCAAGTTAGAAGAGAGACAAGAGAAACCGGTACGCAGGCCAATATGGGCAAGTCTGATCTGGACATCGCTGCCGAAATCAAAAAAGGTGCGTCCTTTGAGGATCACGAACATCTCTTGGAGAAGAAGTAGCCCGAAAACATCTGCCACCGCACCGACATCAAAACAAGGAATCCGCTGAAAGCTAAAGATGATGAAGAAGGATGTCTCCATGATGGTGGATTTAAGCGACCCAAGGTGGCAGTGGAATAATTAAAACTGCGATGGCCAGATACTCGGAGATTGAGCACCCAATAGAAGCAGGTTTGGAAGAAGGAAGGATAGAGTATCCTGCAAGTCGATACAAAAACAGTCACAAGTAGGGGTGGAGACCAAAAAATAGCAAGAATATATATCTCCTACCCCTTAAAATGGGAGAAGAGGGAACCGGACAGAACAAGAGACTATAAAAAGCGGCCCAGGAGGCATAAGAGACCAACTGAAAAAGCAAAAGGACGTCGCAACGCCATTATAGCGACTCTGAAAGAAATAGGTAAAGAGGGTGCCAGAAAAACGATAGAATGCGTCTTCAGAAGTAGCGGAATAAAAGACTACATACTGGGTACCTTTGAGTACAAAACAAGAAAAAGGTGAAAGAAGGGCTCTTGGTAAGCAGGTAAAGAAAGGAATCAAGCTTACGAGTCTCTATCCGCCTCCTCAACACACTCAGCAAGCTCCTGGAAGCGCGCCTCAGAAAGCGCCTGGAAGAAGAGATAGAGAACAAAGGAGGACTGGCAGAGCACCGGTACAGATTTCGTAGGGGCTGATCTACCATCTCCAACCAATGAGAGACGGTACTCAGCAGAAAAGGAAACGCCAGGGAGAAATGGTGCGCACTAGTAACGCTCGACGTAAAAAACGCTTTTCAAGACGGCATCATGTAGGCTTATTATAAAAGAACTAGATAAGCGGGGAATTTCGCAGTATCTAATAATCACAATTAGAGAGATTACGTCTTACAACAGAAGGGACACAGAAATGGAGGTTACAGCAAGAGTTCCGCAAGGCTCGGTCCTGGGACCCACACTGTGGAAACTTCTGTATTACGAGAGTACTGCTCTCCACGCTAACGGAGAGTGCGCTATCGGTCGGCTTTGCTGACGACCTGGCGATCGTGGTAGCGGCGAGTTACGAGGAGGAGGCTCGCGTACAGAGTGAACGAGTCCACAAAGACGAGTAGAAGTATGGATGAAACACCACAACTTACAGCTGGCACCAAACAAAACGGAAACTGTTATTATTAAAGGTAGAAGACGCAGAAACCTTTGCACTTCATGCTGGACGGGACCAAGGTTATAACTAGGAAAGTAGTAAAATATCTCGGTATAATGATTGACAACCGACAATCCTTTGGGAAACATTTCCATAGAATAGTGACAAAGGCTGAACAAGAAGACAGCTGCGACTAGCTTGAGAGTATTGCCAAACATAGGGAGGACCAGAAGTACTAAGAAAAGATAAGTATTATTTGGGGTAATACACTCCAATAATACTATATGGTGCACCTATATGGAGCGGGGCTCTTAAATATAGAAGTATAGGGACATGCTCGATAGAGTACAAAGAAAAAACACTGCTCAGGGCAATATGTGCATATAGGACAGTGTCTACAAAAGCTGCGCAGGTGATAGCAAGAATTCCACCTCTGGATCTGCTGGCCATTGAAAGGACAAGAGTCTACGAAAAGGAAACTGCAATCTTAAGGAAGGAGAGGAAAACGATAGCAGAAGAAACAGGTAAATTGTGGCACAGAAATTGGGAGGCAAACATAGAATTTGGGCCAGTGGACCGAAAGATAATTCCCAGACAAAAGTGCGTGGAAAGTATGCAGACACCGCTATGTAAACTACCATATGACATAAGTCCTAACTGGGCATCGGAGCATCAAAAGAGCTTCATGCATAGAATCAAAAAGTAACCGGACGATAATTGCATGTACTGCGGGAAACCGGACACAGATGAGCACACCATTTTTGAATGCAAGAGATGGGAAGCTAGGAGACAGACAGCCTTTGCAAAAGTAAAGGCAAGATTCTAGCCGTGGACAATCTTACAGCAGAAATGATAGTCAGCAAGGCATCATGGGACGAAGTGAACGAGCTGATAGTACAGATAATGAAAAGAAATGAAGAAGATGAAAGACGACCAATCGACAGGTCAATCTTGAGACAAGACCATCTCGACGTAGTGGCTACAAGCTGTGTTTCTGGGATTGAGTGTGAAGAGGCAGGATTTTTTTTTTTAGTGGGTGAAAATCCCACACGCCTGAAAGTGATGTCTTTAAAAAAATTTTTCCCCTGCCGAAACAAAAGTACTACTAATTATACTAGTAGTACTACTAAGTACACTAAGTACTAAGTAGTACTACTAAATATCCCCGTGTGGGAAGGGGTAGAATATCCCCCACATTACTCCCTGCTTGTCGTACAAGGCGTCTAAGACGGAACGAACAAATGAGAAATGGAGAAAAAGTAACTAAGAATTACGGAGCATGAGGTCAGATCTCTAGTTCTGGTCGGTGACGTGGGTAAGCGAGTAGGCCCCGCCCAATCGTCAACATGCAACTACTCAGCATCTGCGGTAGGAAACCAGGTCGGAATACAGGATTTATTTACTGGAAACTGGGAGACTTTGGACCTCTTCGAACGAAAAGAAAGTGTACAAAGAACACCCCTACGGGAAGAGCATACCTCCTGCACAGAGTGTACCTCAGGAAATGAGGAAGCCGCGAGCGGGATAAAGTCTGAGACGGAGAGAGAGGGGTAGGGCAGGTGCTGGTGCTGGGACATCGGACGCCGCCGACGTCGATCAAGACGTCAGGCAGTCTCATAAATGGGCAAGAGAGAAAACACTCCCAAGCACGAAAGTAATTTAGCTCATGAAGGAGTCATCGGAGATGAAAATGCTGTTAGACAGACTCAGGAAGTGCTGTAAGGACCTAACGACATTGAAAGTAACAATACCAAATACCAAGGTCGACATTAGATAAGGTAATAAAAAGGTAGGGCGGATATTAGCCACACTAAGCTGAAAATAGGGAGGAGTTAGAAATGTACCCAAGAGGGAGAGGAAAGAGCTCCGGATACGGGAAGCGAGATAAGAAGAGAGACCAGAGAGATAGTTACGCAAGCCAACATGGGCGAAATTGGCCTAGACATTAGGTCAAACTTCCATAAAATTTCAAAAGACCTTTATTTCTTGGTATTTGAAATTGTTGTTACTCCTCGTAAGTTACAGACGTGATGACTATAATACTTGTTTTTGGATCATCCGCAGCCACTATTTCAAATTTACATTTTAATCTTTACATGGTGTCTGCCTATTACTCCAAAGTTAGTATTTTTTCTCAACAAACAAGCAAATTGTTGATTTATAATAAGTGTGAAGGTCAAATTGAAGCAGAAACACAAGATTGATTCGTCTAAAATATAGAGTTTTTATTATTACAAACGTAACAAATTCACTTACCCTAACGTATATGTGTCCTACTTACCTAAAATGTAGAGAATCAACACTTTAATGTTTATGCTTCTCTATATTTATCGTTTTATATTATTTCTTAAATTCTTTTTAAAAAGTTGTATCGCAATCAGCTGCTAGAAATAAACCCTTCTATCTATCTAGTCTATCTATCTCTTCTGCTCTAATATTCTACTCTCTCCTTTCAAACCACTCATCCGTTAAGTCGACCTCTCAAGTATAACCGTAGATATATAAACGTACAATAAATAAACAAAGCTTACATATATGTATATATTCATCAAATTATAATTGATTTAATTTTTATTATTGTTTTTTTAAATAGATGTCATGCAAGAAAAGTTTGGCGATTCAGACCAAATAAAAACTTTTATCACTAAGCAAGCGTTTTGCTTGCAAACACTGGTGATCGGGATAGACGGCAAAAAATGATGAATGAAAGAACGCGAATAACAGCAGAAAGCCAACGGATAAGCAGCATTTCGGAGAAAGTAAGAAGCACGGTAGCCACCAGCGCTCGCAAAATCAAAATAAACCGGACATTGTGTATTATTGTTGCGGTGGGCGAAATCATATGCGCTCCGACTTCCGGTATAAAGATAAAACATTTGTTGCGGTAACACGGTGCTGATACCTCTCGGTCAAAAGCGCGCAGCTGCAGCATCTCATGCAGGGACGGTGCTGACACCGCTCAGCCATTAGTACTAGCGTCGTTATGCGCTAAGGGAAGCGGCTTTGCAGGGGTTGCGCAGGTTTACCAGGGGGCATTTCGGCTCTGGCCTCGCGGTTTGACCACCACGCGGAGGCATCCGATTGGTCTGATCACTCGGCGTTTGCGCGCCCGGGGCATTTGATTGGTCAGAACAGCAGCGTGATCGCTGTGACCGTCGCCTTCTCTACTTTCGGAGGCCTGGATCACCGTGGAGAATTCATTGTCTCGGCCACTTTCTCTTTGTCCGCCGAACCAGTTAGTAGCGCTCTTTTTGTACTCTGCATAAAACATCCTTTGTATTTCACCACTCGTGGTACACCACCTATTGTGAATAAAGGCTCGTCCATAGAGATCGGAATTAAAAAGAAGATTTTTTTTCTCCCTACAGCACGTGTTCCTATTGGTCTATTCCTCGTTCACGGCCCGTTCCTCGCGTTCAGGGAAACACACCCTAACGCTTCTAGTACTATTGAGAGGAATATTCCAAACATGTTATCACTGCGGTGGAAAAGGACATCTAGAACGCTTGAAGAAGAACGGAGCACCAAAGAAAAGTGTCAATAAGCTGGGAGAAAGCAGCGAGGTAGCAGAAGAATAAGAAAAGGAGAAGAAGCTATACCACTATCGCGACTTCTTTAATATTAAGACTGACAACGAGCGTATGTATAAAAGTGTGTGTGTATGGGTAATGAATGCGCACACGCCGAACCTATGTAAGTTGATGTTTTCGTGAACGGTAGAATGTAAGTATGGAAATTGACACGGGCACATATGCGACTGTAATTTCTAAAGTCGAAAAAGAAAAGTACTTTCGTGATGAGGTAATGATTAAAACAAATGCTAAGCTGCACACATATGATAATAAAATTTTTCGCCCGCTGGGACAGATACACAATTTAAAAGTTGAGTTTAATGGAAAAAAAATGTATATTATACTGCTACGTAATGTCGGGTGTTAGCCCGATTTTGATTGGTAGACAGTGGCTTGCAGCATTTGGCTGTTGGCCGTTAAAGATTAAAAACGGTAATGTTAAAAGTTTGTTGAATAAAATAAAAATTGATGAAATAGCTGATTTCTTTAAAAAGTATAAAGATCTTTTTAATGATGAACCAGGATTGTATAACAAAGTAAAACCAAAATTTATATAAAAGAAAGCGCGTGACCTATTGCGATGAAATGTAGACCCATCGCACATGCTTTAAGAGGGTTAATAGAAAAAGATTAGAGAGATTATGCGGGCTTGGTCACTAGAACAAATCGAGATTAGCAAATGGGCGACGCCTATCGTACCGACGTTTAAAAGTAACGGCAACTTGCGTATATGTGGAGACTTTAATCTTACATTGAATCTAAGTATAATAAATGATTACACACTATAGACGAAATTTTCGCATGTATGCAAGGCGGTTGCTACTTTACGGAACTTGATATGTTTCATTGCTACATGCAATTCCCAGTGCATGAAAGTTGTTTAGACTTACTAACTATTGTAACGCATAAAGGACTGCACAGATATAAGAAAATCCCAGAAGGTGTATCGCTGGCACCTGCGGATGTACAGAGAAAAATGGATAAATGCTTAAGAGGGATTGATGGTGTGATAGCGTATATCGACAACATTTATATAATGGGATACACGAAGGGAGAAAATATTGAGAGAACTAAAAAAGTATGCGAAAGAATAATCGAATGCGGTTTAAAGTTGAATAAGAAATGTAAATTTTTACAGGAAAGTATCGAGGTTTTAGGACTCGTACCCGATAAAGACAGCTTGCACAAGGCAAAGTCTAAAGTTGAAGCGATGGTGAAAGCACCACAACCAAGTAATTTTAAGGAATTAAACTTATTTTTAAGATTAATAAATTTTTATGCATGCTTCTTGAAAGATAGATCGGATAATTTAAAACCGTTGCATGATTGTACAAGTGCGAGTGAGTTTGTATGGGGTAAGAGTTGTGAAAAAGCGTTCGCATGGGTGAAAAATGATTTTAAAAAAAGAGTTGAATCGGACAATACTTGATACAGAAGCAATGGCTATAATATTTGAATTTAAACGTTTCTTTTAATTTATTTTTGGTAAAGAAATCATATTACGTACTGATACCCAACCGTAACAGTTAATATTAGGACCGAGAAAAGGCATACCAGCAACTTCAAAGGCTAGGTTACAACGTTATGCATATTATTTATCGGGTTTCCGCTATAAAGTTGAGTACATAAAATCGAAAGCAAATTCGAATTGTGATGCATTATTGCTATTGCCTATCGAAGATAACACAGAACTTCCGGAAGAGGATTTTTCGCCTGTTTATTTTTTTGAGAACGGAATAGACTTAATGGGCGGCAAAACGCTGGCTCATTTAGTTAATAAGTAGTAGTTAATAAAAAATGAAAATTAATAATAATTACGTATTTATCAATAATTAATAAACTTTATATAGCGTGTTTTTGACCGAGACTACCGGTTGACCTTAAATGATGCTCTAATCGCGCGCTCTCAACCCTCTATCTCGAAAACGATTAAACGTGTAAAAAAATTTTAAAAACAAAAGTTGTAAGGAATTTATTCATTCACAATATTGATACCAAATAGAAATAGCGAAAAAACCATAGGAAACGAGATATTTGAAAAAAATGTGCAGAAAATCGATTTTTGTGACCTTTGACTTTAGATTTTAATAGTCGCGTACACCCTACCTTGTACAATATGTGGGTTTTAAGACAACTTTTAGGATGTCAAAATACAAGTTTATACAAGTTTATAGCTGGGTATCTCAAATTCTGAAGTGAACTTCCTAATTGTAAGATTACTAGACTACGTGGGAAACTGGAATTTTTCTCTTAACAGTAGCCTTAGAAATTACAGAGGATGCTTTTCTCTTATATGTTTTTCTTTTTTCACCATTCTTTCGTTTACTAACGTCTCTCATCTCGCTTTTTCTTATTTTGTAGACGATAAAACTAGTACAGGTAGCCCTCCTGCAAGACGGTACCTTATAAACACAGTTTCAAATATAAAAAATATAACACGATTCATAAATTGCGGGAACCTTCCTACAACACGGCATCCTATAAAACGGTTTTCTCTATCAAAAAAATCTTTGCCCAACACTGTACTTTTACAGCGAGGCTTGCCGTCTTAAAGATACAATGTTAAGGAAAGTATTATACAGTGCGTTGCGGGCGCCAATAATTGAGAAGATGGAAAAGGCACTCAGCATTTAGATTGATGATTGCTGTCAAAAAAGAGTTCAGTTGGATAGTAATATCATTAGACAAAAAGCACTGAAGGTTTACAAACATCTTAAAGAACATGGAGATTCTTCTGTCTACCGAGATTTATAGCAAGTAAAAGTTGGTTCGAAAAAATTAAAAAAAAGAGTTTGGCAATTTATAGCATAAAAATTCAAGGATTATCTGCGTTGGCTAATCATGAAGCCGCAAGGAAGTATCCAGAAAAAATTCAAAGATTATAAAAGAGGAATGATACACAGCATATCAGGTTTTCAATGCTGACGAAATCTAGGCTTTGGTGGAAAAAATGTCCAGTAGAACTTTTATATCGAAAATAGAAAAAACTGCACCCGGATCTAAGATGTCTAAAGATCGTTTAATGCTTTTCTGCAGTAATGCGTCGGGGGACTTTATGACAAAACCCTTACTAGTTTATAAATCTTTAAAGGTTTCTATAAATATGTTTGAAATGTTTTTGAAGTATTTTTCATAATATTTTTACAAACTTTTTTGAAATATTGTGTGAAATCTTTTTGCATGATTTCTGCTACGTTACATAGAAATATTTTTTCATTAAGTTTTTGCAAAAAATAATATCTTTTTGAAATATTTAATAAAAAGGTTTTTCCAGAACATATCGTAAAAGATTTCAAGAAAGTTTTCTAAAATGTTTTGAGAAATATTATTGAAAGGTTGCTACAAGATTTATAAAAGATTTATTTACAAAATGATTACTAGAAATATTTAACAACCTTTCTGTAACATTAATTGAAATATTTTTAATAATATTCTTACAAACTTTCTTGAGATATTTTATAAAATCTTTTTGCAAGATTTCTGCTAGGTTTCAGAGAAATAGTTTTAAACAATTTAATTACTTTTTCAGTAAAATATTTTTAAAATGTGCTTGAAATATTTTTGTAAAATCTTTTATAAATCCTTTTTACAATATTTTAGAATGATGCCTGCAAGGCTTCTGAAAGATTTTTTGGGAATATTTTACGAAAATTTTCGCTGAAAGATTTCCAAACTTATCGTGTTATGTGGGGTAATTGCAATACTTACAGCCAAATGAAAAATATAGAAAATAAACTTAAGTTACTTTTGTATCGTTTTGTCTGCTATCAAGCTGAATTCACCACAGATCGTGCGTTGATCCTGTAGTAAACTCTGTAAAAATTTTATATGTATTTGGAGAGGATGACATGAGGTCTCCAAAAAGAGGGTAGTTCCGTATTGTTAAGAAAGAATAAAGCCGTGTAGGAATGCAAGGTCAGAAATAAGTTTATTGTTTTATCAACAGTCAATCGGTTTTTGCGTATAGTCTCTTTGAACGTCGTAGTCAAACATCCCGCTCAGCAGCGCCGCCACAGCTACTCCCCCATCAGTGCCGGACTCCCCCGGCGGTGCGGAACGTCACTTTCTTGGTGCGCTTGATGAGAAGGGGGATTGAAGGGCGACTGACTGTCTTCAGGATTGACCGGGGGGGGGGGGGGTCCTTGCGTGGAGTCTTGCGCTGGGTAGATTAAAAGGACGCTGAACTTTCGCGGATGGCGCTAAAACAGCGCTGTCTTGTTGCTGGTTGGCGAACTCCAGGTAGGCTGGTTTCAGAGAGGCGGTTGAGAGGGTCCTAGGAACCCCGTTAACCTCGACAAGGTACGCCTGCTCGCTGAGGCGACGAAGTACTCAGTGGGGGCCCGTGTAGGGCTGGTCTCAAGGTCGACCGGACCGTCTCGACCTTCCTGCAGACGAAAGGACAGGAATGCAGGTCCTCGTGAAAGAAAGGAGTGTGAGGAGGACATGCCTTGATCCGGGGACGGTTTGCAGCTTCCTCATTAGGTCGCGGAGCACCGCGACGAAGGTGGGAGCGACGGCGTCCGTGCGGCTCTCTGCGGCGAGGAAATCTCTGGAGACGCGGAGGGAGGCAACAAAGAGCATTTCTGCAGGGGATGCCTGCAGATCTTCCTTGAAAGATGTCCTCAGACCCAGGAGGACTGTAGATCCTCTCCGCGCCGATGATGTTAGCGAGGGCTTCGAAGAGCTTGGCCTTGAATTGCGGGCCCTGGTCGGTCGTTATGGTAAGAAGTTTGCCGAAAGAGCTAACATAGTGCTCGTAGAACGGTCTCCGCTTGCTGGTCGGGCAGTGGGACTGCGAGCGGTCACCTGGAGAATCTGTCGATTACCGCAAGGCAGTATTGGAAGCCCGCGTGCAGAGACAGCCTAATAAGGTTCAGGTGGAGGTGGTCGAAACAAGCATCTGGGGCTGCAAAGTTTCCTAGGGCTGCCTGGTTGTGACGGTGCACCTTGGAACGCTGGCACGGCACGCAGGATCTGGTCTAGCGGCTGACGTCCTTTTTTATGCCCGGCCAGACGTATTTCTGGGCGACAAGCCGCGTTGTCGCGCGGACGCTGGGGTGCGAGAGGCTATGGAGCGTCTCGAAGATTAGTCTCCTCAGGCTGCGCGGGACGTATGGGCGGATGGAGCTGCCGTTGAGCGCGCAGAGAAGAGAGGAACCGTCAATGTCCAGAGGCTGCAGAGCGAGTGAGCCGTTGTCGAGGATTTGCGGGAGGTCGGCATTCTTGGCCTGCTCACGGGCAAGGGTGGCCGAATCTACGCAGGCAGGCATCTTAATAGCCTCGACCCTGGATAGAACGTCTGCTGCTGTGTTTTCCAGGCCCTTGATGTGGGCTAGCGTGATCGGGAACTGTAGCAGGTATTTGAGCTGCCTGGCTTGGCGAGGGGAGGCTTTCATCGAAGGCTGGTGGGCTGTGAGAGAGAGAGAAGCTCGTGGTCCGTAAGCAGCGTGCAAGGGTTCCCTCTCGGTGCAAGGGTTGCTCGCTGCGGGAGACGACGATGATGTCGTCGAGGTAGACGCGCGCAAGAAAGGAAGGCCGCGGAGCAGGTTGTCCATGGCCTTCTGAAGCGACTGGGCGGCGTTGCGCAGCCCGAGCGAAGATCTGGTGAACTCAAAGAGGCCGAAAGGCGTCGTGATGGCCTGTCTCCATAAAGTTTCAAGAGTAACCAAAAAAACAAAGTTTCCACATGTATACCTACTATTATTTGTGTGCATGATATTGTTATGTACCAATAACGACTATCTTTGAACATAATTCCAAAAGCAATATTATTAAAAATGTCACATTTTAAATACAATAAAAAGCTTTTGCTTTCTTTTCTCTCGCCGCGCTTTTATGCACATTAAAATTCGCATTCACATCCAAATGCCACATGCACCAAATAAAGGCATTTACTCGACGCCTATCGATACTTTCAGAAATGTTGATAGATACAACGCACACAAAAACTTTATTTTTCATTAGGAGACGTCACTCCTAAATGATTTTTCCCGAGAACGTTGCTGTACTAGTACAACTAGTATACTCACAAATACGATGAAAGAAAAATAAAAGATAACTTTTTAATGCATTTAATTAAAACTCATAGCAAGAGTTAAGCACTTTAGTAATCTTCAGATGTGCTATGAGAATAAAAGTCAAAAACTTTCCTGTTTGACGCTGTCAACGGAAATATTTTTGCGTGAAAAGAAAATATTACGTCACATTATTTCACGTATGCATTACATCTTTGCACTACGCATTTGTTACGTCTCAAACATTATCAAATTTTAACAATTATTTTTATTACTACATTGCACCACCAGAATAAAAATTTATCTTTTTGGACTTTGATCGTTTTCGGGATTTGCATACACAGTGCGTAATGGTAGCAACAGTACGATATTTCTTATATTTATCTTATTTTACTCTTTTTAAAAATTAGAAAATTATAATTACAGATATGAAAATTTGATATTGTTTTTATTTTAAAATGCTATTAAGATAAATGATGATTATGATTATAGAAATGTAATCTCACATACACAATTTATTTAAAATAAATACATCTATTTAAAAAGTGAAAGTACCCTCTTTGCTTTCAAACCATGAGTCCCCACTGATTATACATCTATAGAAAAAAATCTATATATATATATATGTAAGTTTGGTCTAGTCCAAACTATAGTCCGACACGTCAGAGGTCGTCCCTGCTCAACACTCATACCAAACGAGGTACGCGGTCGTTCGCACTCGTCAGTCGTAACTGCGGGATAAAAGCAGAAACCACGTTGAGATACGTGGGAGATTATTAATGGTGTCTGTCGCTAAGCAATATAATTAAATTCATTTTATAATATTAATAAATTTAATAATTACTTAATAAATATATATTGATAATTATAATAAAGTCAAGCTGTACTTGTTGTTGATTCAGGTAAACCTGCGTACAATCTTGTATTATAATTATTCTAATCGCTCTTTGAATATGTATATAGTGTAAATATATTTCAGTTATTACTAGCATCAACCGTAGTACAACTGGACCTACTAAGAAAGAAGCCTGGTCAAGGAAGCGGGGCCATTCTGATCGTCCCCAAAGAGGGTAAATCGTTCGCGGATGTTGTGCGGACATTACGTTCAACTGATACCCTTGACAAGGACGATAACATTAGGGGAATCATGCAGAGAAGGAAGGGAGCCTTCCTTGTACGTACCAGCGGGGATGCACAACCGGGATTTAATGACCGTCTCTGGAAGGTACTCCGTAATCACGGCGAGGTCAAAGATATGACCCTTAAAGAAACAATAGAGATCCTAGATCTGGATATCCTAGCCGAAAAAAAGGAGGTAAAGGAGGCGCTTGACGCACAGCTTGGCGAGAACGCGGACAGAAAGATCTCTGTTCTGGACCCCAATAGCCTAGAGTAGAGACTGGCTGTCAACGAGATGGCAAAGCTGGACGCTACCCGTTTTCTACAAGCCGGACGTATAAGGGTGGGCTTTATTAGCTGCCGGGTAAGGGTTCGGGTGATGGTACCCAGGTGCCATAGGTGCCTCGGATATAGGCATTTTCGTGTAGGTTGCAAGGGACCCAACCGAAATGATGCATGTCGAAAATGTGGGAAAAAGAGACTCGAGGCTAAGGCCCGCGCGGGCGCCCCCTCCTGTTTCCTCTGTTCATCAGAGAAAGCCCGGAGGGTTTTGCACGCGCCGGGCTCTGCTCTCTGTGCCTCTTTCAGAAGAGCACTAGCGGAGGCACGGACAAGACAGGGTAACACTAGAAATAATTATGGCCAAGGTTCTTCAAGCCAACTTAAATAGGAGTAGCCTGGCCCACGCCTTACTTCCACAGCTGGCGGACGAAAAGGGCGCGGAGATCATTTTGATCTCCGAACTCTATCGTGATCGCGACTCCCCCACATGGTACATTAGCCCCTCGCGCACTGCGGCTATCTGGGTTCGTGGGGGTGCTACGTCCCGCGTGACATGGCACGGAGCGGGGGAGGACTTCGTCTGGGCTAGGGTGGGGGGCATAACTTACGCAAGTGTGTACCTATCCCCAAACTGTAGCTCAGGGGAAATCGACCGTAAAGTGGCGGCTCTCGAGGACGCGATTCGATGCCTCGGTGGGGAAGTCGTACTCGCAGGGGACGTCAATGCTAAAGCGGTTGAGTGGGGGATGCCAAGGACGAAAAAACGCGGGCGACTGTTACTTGACATGACAGCAAGACTGGACCTGGCGGTCGCCAACGTGGGTAGGGTAAAAACGTACAGGAGACCAGGCTACGGTGCATCTATTCCGGACGTGACGTTTACGTCCGACAAAATCTTAGCGAGGGTTATAAATTGAAGAGTGCTGGAAGACTATACTGCCAGTAACCACCAATTTATAACCTTTGAAATCAGAGCAAGACCACAAATAAGGACGGGAGCTCTTCAACCCCCCCATAGGGTGGAACGTTAAGAGACTCGACATGGACAGACTGACAGAAAAACTGGAGACGGAACCTGACCCTGCAATGCTGATCCCCTGCGACATCAGGGGTAGGGAGAAGTCGGAGAGGTTGGTTCAGGAGACGGCGGGACACCTGAGGCGGCTCTGCGACGCATCGATGCCCAGAAGACAGACGAGACGCGACAGGGAACCAGCGTACTGGTGGACGGACGAGATTGCACGCCTCCGCAGCGTATGCCTAGGACTCCGACGGAGGGCCCAGCGCTCACGTGAATGAGCGGAGGCGCTGGCCCTCTCCGAGGAATACTGGGCTGCGCGCCGTAACACTAAGGCGTGCGATAAACGTGAGCGAACGCGAGAGTTGGACCAAACTTATTGACGAGATGGATTCGGACCCTTGGGGAACGGGTTACAAGATTGTGACCCGCAACCTGGAACGGTCCGGACCACCTGCCATCAGAGACGAAAAGACTATGGACAGGATCGTCGACGGACTTTTCCCGACGCACCCTAAACAAGTGTGGACTAGGGACGATGTCGACAAAGACGAAATCCCGGAATTCTCTCAGGCTGAGCTTACAGTGGCGCTGACTCAGATCGCGGGGGGGAAAAGCTCCGGGACCGGACAGCATCCCGGCGGAAGTCCTCGGGATAGTTGCAAGGCTACGCCTGGGGCATACGCCTGTACAACGCATGTTTGAAGACGGGAGTGTTCTGCAGAGAGTGGAAAACGGCCCGCGTGATCCTCATCCCTAAAGGCAAGGGTGGGGACCCCGAGGTGCCGTCTTCCTATAGACCGTTGAGCTTGCTAAATTCTCTCGGCAAGCTTTTCGAAACACTACTCAGAACCCGGATCCAGCAGGCTGTACGGGCGGCCGGGGGACTAAACGACAGACAATACGGTTTTAGAAAAGGACGATCAACGATGGGCGCGGTCCCAAGGGTCGTGGCCGCGTTTGACAGAGCACAGACTAAGCCCCACAAAGACAGGCCAGTAGTGCTCCTGGCAACACTAGACGTACGAAACGCCTTCAACTCGGCGAGGTGGGTGGACATCGTGCAGGCGTTTTTAATCGTCTTTCCGCTGCCGCCCTACCTTCATTGAGTCTTGAAGGATTACCTAAGTGACCGCCACATTACGTACATGACGAAGACGGGGGTAAAGACGAGAAAATCTGACAGCAGGCGTAGCGCAGGGCTCAATCTTGGGCCCCGACATCTGAAACGAACTCTACGACGAAGTTCTCGGCCTTCCGATGCCGCCTGGGGTCTCCCCTTGTAGGGTACGCAGACGACATTGCTATAGTAATAGTTGCAAAGGACACTAACCTGGCGCAGACCCAGCTGAGCTGGGCGTTCAGACGGATCTGCGAATGGATGCACGAACACGGCCTGGAGTTAGCGGTAAACAAGACAGAATTACTCTACCTAACAAGAAGAAGGATAAACACGACTGCTCCCATGACAGTGGATACGACCCGATTGCTGCCGGGAGGTACTGCTAAATACCTAGGGGTAATCCTAGATGCAAAAATGTCCTTCTGGCCGCATATCAAGGCCGCTGCACAGAGGGCGGCTATTAAGACGACTGCCCTCGCCCGCCTCATGGCAAATAAAAGAGGACCCAGACAGAAAATTAGGACGTTACTGATGGCGGTCACCTACTCGATCCTACGCTACGGGGTCAAGATATAGAAAACTTCCCAATTTTAGGACGGTCTATCTCTCTGATGATCCAGAAATGGTGAAGAGGGGGTTTTTCCAAGCCCAATAACCACAACATCTACGGTCATTGTTCCCTTAGCTATGGTTTTACGCATTCAACATCACGTTTAATAGGCAACAGCCTAAGACACAGCTGGGCGAGCACTTGCTCGACGTATGCTCAGAGTTAATACTAGTATCTCTTGGCTACTCGGGTCCAACGCACTCCAGTGATTGCATCCTTCGCCGTAGCTACCACGCGACCAATGGCTTTGATTTGACATGCCCTTTCGAAAACCCTACTGGTTTTCCGCGAGGCGATAACCAATACCATTTAGTAAAAGTCTTGCCATTTAGTGAATTGTTTTCCTAATGTGTAAATAATAAAATAAACAGTTGTTGTTCATGTACCTCGTGATTTTTTTAAAATTAATTTTTACACCACTTTGAGGCGCTCTGACGGCACGCTAACCTCGAGCAACTGTCTGCCAATATATTTTGCGATTCCTCAATATAAATACAAGCTTTTTCCATAATTAGAATTCGTGTAACTTATGATTTTTTTCACACCTAAATTTCACGTTTTTAATCGTACCCCCCCCCCCCGACGCCTTAGGCCATAGTTTTGCGATGGCAGACTTGCAGATCTATGTTCAGCTATACCAAAGGTACCTTTTTTAATAGAATTGAGACTTGCACCAGATAAATGCATTTTTATGTAGCCAGCTCTTAGACTAGTAGCCATTTCACAGGTTCGTGTGTTTCAATCTATTTATTTGGAAACGTGTTATTAAAGAAATTTAACAATGCTCTGCAGTTATGTTGTGGAGTACCGTCTTGTTGAAAATAAAAATCTTCAACAATGGATAATGACAATTCTTCCCAGTAATTTCGAAAATGTTCATCCAAAAATGTTAAATATCTGCCACCATTTAGTTTTCCGTCATAAAAATAAGGTCCCAAAATTATGTTATCACTTATATCACACTAGACTTTAGTACGAAATTGTACTTGGAAATTTGTTACTCTTTTCAAATGTAGATTTTCAGTATTCCATGGATGGATATTATGGTGATTTGGACTCATATTATTATTTAAACTCGATTCATTAGTCCCAAGTATTTTTTTATAGAAATTGCAGTCGTTTCTATTATTCGTAAGTAGCTAATTACTAAATTCTGCACGTTACGGTAAATAATTTTCTCTCAATTCCTGTAACATGTTGTATTTAAAAGATTTCATTTGGTATCACTTTATTCAGAAATTCTTCTTGGTACTTTAACTTGCTTGGTCTTTTATTTTTATCGCACTCGTAATAAATATGTACCATATCTGATTTCTCTTCTTTCGAATAACGATACATCGCACTAAGTATCTGCAAACTCTCGATGAAATAATACTGAAATAATCCTGTAAATATTTTAATAGAAGTAAACATTAGAACCGACCTTACACAAGCCATAAACATTGAAAAGAAAATGTAAACATACAAATAAGACATCTCAGTATGTACAGTAATACAAGTCAATAAAGTAACTTTCATTTTTGACCTTGAATGAGTCTCAAAGTCATGATATGGTACATCGTTGAATTCGTTTTGATACGAGCTTTCACGTGATATAAAAAAACATACACAACCCCACTTAGAAAACTGAAGGTTGACTTCATTTCTCAAAAAATAATACAAATATAAGAAAAAATCATGTGTGCAGATCACACGTGTTAGAAGTGAAACTTTCAAAAATCTAAGTTTCGAGAGAATGAGACGAATGGACAGTTTTAGGAGTAAGATAATTGTAGGATTTATTTAATATAATATTATGACTATATGCAACAAAGGGCACCGGTATGGTCTCTGAGTGGAATAGCTAAAAAAGAAGTACACTTTTCCAAATTCAAGCAATAAAAATTGAATGCGGAATGCGATAGTTATAAATAGTCACAAAATTGGTAGGAAGTTTATCAAAGGAAATATAATTCGTCAGAAATTAGGTAAATATGAATAATCCTTTTTTTGAAACTCAGGTATAAAATTTTTTTTTGTTAGTATGGTTTTCTATTTCCCGTTTCCATCTACATTCTTGCGCTATATAACAAACATTTTAAGATAGATGAAATAAAGACGTTCGAAAAACATATGGAAAATACTACTGGACTGAATGAAGATTCTGGTAAAATGCAATTAAAGATCTAATAAAGATATTCTCCAGAAATGTTTTTTTAGCTCTATAGCCCTATACACTTCAAGACTCTTATTATTTATAACATATCTCGTCTTTATTCTTTGACCACAAACTTATCTTTCTAAATACTTTCGTCTAAATAAAGATCTGAACAACGAAAAATCTAAAAAATGCATTAAACCGTATCGCTCTCTTAGCTTATCGAACTGTGTACACTACGAGTCACAAATTTGGGCCCATTAGTAAACTCCTCCGATTCACACTGGGCGTTTAACATCTTAAGGGGCCACGTCACCTTCGAGTACAAAAAAAAGCGGTTTTTTGTGAATTTTTTTTTGCAGCCAGTTTTATTAATATCAATAGAAATTTTTGGCATATGTAAGTTATATATCTGAACTATATTCACAATTTTTTGTGTGTAAAAATATTGTAAATTGTGTTGTCTGTGGCCACTTTTTTAAGAGTCCAAAAAAAAGGTGATTTTCGGTTGCCCTCACTGGCAAAAATTGGTTTATTAGAAACATAAAAACCGAGTGTTATCCTTTAGTAGAGATGTTGGCGCAGGGAATGAACGGCAGGACATTTTGATGTTTTAATTTTTCTCAAAATAGTCGACTTTTTGCGAAAAAATTGGCATTTTTGCAGAAAAATCGCCGAGTTTTTGAGAAAAGAAAAAAAAATTGGCATTTTTTCCAAAAATCCTTCTGTTCATTCCCTAAATACGTGTATCTAGTATTACTGTACAAAATTTGGTAAGGATCGGATAAATGGTCTGGACGCAGCGAGGGCAACCGTTTTAAAAACGCGAATAGGAGAAATTAACGTTTAAAGTTTTGGACACTTACTTGGAGCGATACGGCGCGCTCAGTTTAAACTACTACAGTTTCATAAATAATGGGCGGATCTTCACCAAAATTTGAAGAAATATTTTTGAAATAATATTCTTTCAGAAAATTGAAAAAAAAAATCGATGTTTTTGTTGACGTGTCCTCTTAAAAATGTTTTTAAAGTGAAAACTTCTTTAGAATGGGAGTGATCTGAAAAGTAAATAAACGGAAACGCAGCTATGAAAGGAAGCTATGTAACGAAGCTATGTAATGAAGCTATGAAACGGCTGCTATACTAAATAATGAGAGAAAAAGAGACAAACATATAGGATTTAGCCTGCGAGAGAATGAGACGGAATATAGCTATACAGATTTTCCTATTCTCGGTCTCCTCTTTATGCTATGCTTCGTAGTTATTGCTCCTGGTTTTATATGTGTGTGTTTGTGCGCGTCTGCATACTACAAAGCGTGGACATGTATTCTTTCGATACTCGAAATGTTTGTAGGTACGAGCGATAGAAAGGTAAAAGAATAAACAGAGATAAGCACGTAGGTATGCGACAAAAGTATGAGGTCCAAACCAACCGACGGTCGAAATAAAGAAAGAAGGTGCGTGATAGGTGTTAATTTCAAATGATTGTCGTTCGATTTGTGGAGTTGTCGTGCTGCCGGAGTGCTTAACGTGACTGGTTGTATCTGCACCATGTACAGCTATAACTGGAAGTATGTCTAAATTATCCACAAGCCGGTCAGCCATTACAGCTAGTTCATTGAGACCCACATTTTCCGATAATATCAACAACGGACGTATATTTGGTGGGAGACGTTCGGTCCAGAGTTGGTGAAGCACGTCTTCCTGCACAGAGTCCTGAGCTAGTGCTTTTTAAAGGCTTGTCTGAAATTATAGAAAAATATTGTTACAGCTTTTCATTTTGTTTTTTAATTATATAATTTATTTTTTTTTTTATTTTAATTATATTTTTAAGACTTTTTTTCATTTCTTTTTTATTAATAGTATATATCTTTTAATAGCTTCTCTTGGGATACGCCCTAAAAGATAGGCAATTGTCGTCCACTGTGAAGGTAGTATATAAGCGTAATGACAAAGTCTTGCATCGTCCTCTTTTGTCCTATTTATTTTTTGTATTTTTTTATATTTATTATCATAGATATTTCTTAAAATAATTTTCGGCATTATTATTTTTTTTTTTATTTTAATAAACGAAATAAAGATTTAAAATAATTATTTATTTTAAATATTACCTACACGTACTGTATTATATACGTGTACACGTACACGTACTGTAATTATATAACTCGTGACACGACCGCGAAGCCGTGAGAGCCGGCGGAAGGTCCTGGTCCACTCAAAGTCTGGGCAGACGGCGACTGCTCTGGAGCAGGCGTTTTTGAGGGTGCGTCTGCTGGGTGGTCGTCAAAGGTGTCTAGGTACGCCGGTTTCAAGGCGTCCGTAGACACGGCCTTTTTGGCGCCGCTCAACAGGATGACATAGACCTTGTCATTGATGCGGCGGATAACTCGATACGGTCCGTTGTAAGGAGGTTCGGAGCGGCTTTCTGACCGTGTCTACTCGATGAAAGACGTAGAACTAGGCGAATATGACAAGTGAAAAAGACAACTGCTACTGCTAAGAGAAACGTTTGAGAGTGGTGATAAGCAAACGTAGGTTCTACTTGGAATGCGACTAAAGGGTAAAGCGTTAGAATGGTTACATTCAATACGAGTCACATATCGATGCCCATCCAGGTTTTATTAGGTGAGTTTTGTGGAATGTTTTCTTATCGCCTAAGTGTGTTGATGCTAAGAAAAAGGTTTGAAGAAAGAACGTAGAAGCGAGGTGAAACGTTTCACGAGTACGTACACGATAAAGTTATTCTGGCAAATAAAGTGCTTATTGATTACCGGGAGATTGTCATGTATCTGCTGCAAAGAATACCGGATCCGAAATTACGAGAGCAGGCTCGTTTTCTTAATTTAAAGACAAAGGCAGAATTATTAGAGGCCTTCGAGGACATTATGCTAAGAGGTTCGGTGTATACAAAGTCACCGGACACTATAAGAGAAAATAGCAGAAGCAATAAGCACCGAAATAATTATCATTGGGAAAGAACGAAGAGTATTTAAAGTTTGGTTTCAATTTCAGAAAAAAGACTTGTAGCGTCTCGCACCAGCACGGTGCTGACACCACAGCCGACAGCGCAGCTGCAGCATGTCGTGCAGGGACAGTGCTGACACCTCTCGGTCGCCAGCACTAGCGTCGTTACGCGCCACGTGATGCGGCTCTGCAGGGGTTTCGCAAGTTTACCAGGGGCATTTCGGCTCTTGGCCTCACGGCTTGACCACCACGCAGAGGCATCCGATTGGTCTGACGACCCGGCGTATACGTGCCCGGGGCATTTGAATGGTCAGGACTACAGCGTGATCGCTGCGACTGATCAAATTTGATCCTCTCTACTTCCGCATGCATGGATCACCGTGGGAATTCGTTGCCTCAGCCATTTCCGCATTGTCCGCTAAACCAGCTAGTCGCGCTCTGTTTGTACTCTGCATAAAACATCCATTGTATTTCACCACATGTGGTACACAACCTATTGTGAATAAAGGCTCGTCCCTAGAGATCAGAATTAAAAAGGAGATTTCTTTGTTACAACACCACGTGTTCCTTTTGGTCTATTCCTCGTTCACGGTTTCCGATCCTCGCGTTAAGGGAAAACGCCTTAACGCTTCTAGCACTATCTAGAAGGAAATTCCAAAGACTTCAGCGACAATCCAGTTACTATCCTAAGAAAATCAACACTTAGTGACATCTGTTAGATACCAAACGTACCAGTCAGCTTGCGCTGGCGCCTGGAAGATTTTTTATAAACAGAGATTCCGCAAGCTATTTATCTATTTTTTTTACTTTCTATTAAGAATATCAATAGTTTTTTATCTTTTTTTAGTTAATGCAATGTCTGATTTGATTATAAAATTTTTATAATAGTATTCTGCTTCATAACTTGGAGATTTATATGCACTTATTCAGTAAAATGCTATCAAAAGCAATCGAGAAGATTTGACAACGAGGATTCTAGAAACTCGCCAGTTAACTATAAAAGGCAGTCCCTGAAGCACTGCAGTCGAGTCCTCTTTTCTAACGCTTCCAGTGAACTTCTTGAGAAAAGTACAAAGTCTTGTGATCTAATATAAGTGACAGTGAAGTGCTGCTATTACAATCTTGGCGTCTTGTGATCTAGTATAAGGAAAATCATCTAGTGACAGTTTAGTACTGCTATTACAATTTTGGCGTTTTGTGATCTAATATTAAGAAAATCATCTAGTGACAGTTAATTGCTGCTATTACAATCTGTGCGTTTTATGATCTAGTATTAAGAACATCATCTTAACTGTGATACCTAAGTCTGAGAAAATCATCTTTCCTGTGATACCTAAGTCTAAGAAAATCATCTTTGCTGTCATCCTTAAGTCCGAATTATAGAACATCAACTATCAGTGACTTCTAGACAAGAAAATCATCGTATTCAAGGCTCGGTTAGATGTCTCACCCTGCTAGGGTTGCCTACAAGTTCCCTTGCAGTACACTCTTTAGAAAATCATCGTACCCAAGGGTCAGTAAACCCGCTTTACTCGTAGGTCACACCAGCAAGCTTCCTTGACTACATTCTATAAATATTCTCTGTTGGTTGGGTGTCAAAAAATCATTCTATTCAAGCAAGGCTCAGTTAATTCATTCACTTTGACAGGTCACACCTGCAAGCTCCCTTGAATAAGTTCTAGGAAGTCTTCTCTGTTACATCAAATATAAGTGGCTTCTAGACTAAAAATCACCGTAGTCAAGGTTCAGTCAGAAACCTCACCTTGCTAGGCTGCCTACAAGCTTCCTTGCAATACACTCCTTGGAAAATCATCGTACTAAAGGTTCGGCAACCCCTGCACTTTGTAAGGTCACACCTGCAAGCTCCCTTGAATACATTCTATAAGTCTTCTCTACTGACTATGTTACATAAAATCATCGTATTAAAGGTTCGGTCTGAGTTCTCACCTTGCTAGGCTGCCTACAAGTTCCCTTGCGGTACCCTCTTTAAAAAATCATTGTCGCTAAGGCTTAGTCAACCCGCAAACTTGTAGGTAACACCTGCAAGCTCCCTTGAATACATTCTAGAAGTCTTCTTCCTTATTAAGTTCCAGAAACAACTACATTTATGTTTTATCCTAACGTTTATCCACTGAGTGAGCAGAAATTTTACCTGATCTCAAACGTACTACATTAGAAATATCGTGTTGATAAGATTAAAACGCTAATAATTAAAATTCTTAAGACTGTACTAATAAGCGCAATAACGTTATTCAATTTACTCATTAAAATATTAATTTGAAACTTATTCCTTACATTTGATTAATTACCATTTTTTGGTAGCAGAGCGTGGTTATTAAAACAATATCAAGATAAGAGTCTGTCATGTGAAGAACCATGTTGATGAGCAGATGGAGTTTATCAAAATTATCAACGATGCAATCACCAACTTAACTCGTGTCGGAGAAGAGAATATTTCTCTTCAACGAGTGGAAGCTCGAAAAACGGCATTGCAAGACACTTGGAGCAAATTTTCTATCACTCATGATGCATTAAAAATTTCAATAAGGCAGTTAAGTGAAGATAAAAAGAAAGAAGTATTAAAGCTTTCATAGTCCAAGGACAACCTTTACCGTGCCACCTACGATACTTATTTAGAAGCGTTGGAAAGTATGAATACTTCGTATGATCAACGAACTCAAGCTGAGAGTAGATCATCGTTAACCAGTCATATAAAATTTCTGTTCATCATTATGAGCCTCGTCTTCCAAGTCTGATTTACCGAAATTTAATAGCGTTCCCTCGGAATGCAATTCAAAGATATGTTTTTTCTATGGTCCTCAATAACAATTCCCTGTCTGTAAGAGTATGAGTATGCTATACGTGTGAGCCCTACTACGTGTGGGGGACTACGTGTGCGTCCAGCTTATGCTAATGAACGCAAGATTTTACGGCGTTGTGATCGCCGATACATTATGTTAATGAACGCAAGATTTGACGGCGTTATAATCGCCGATAGATTATATTAATGAATGTAAGATTTGACGGCGTGGTTATCGAAGATGAGCCTGCGAATACGATCGGCGGCGGGTGCGACACTTTCTTGTTCGACACTGCTCCCGAGCGCATAGCGCTAAGTCACACATTTTACCATGTAGTTAATAAAATCAAGTTTATATCTAGTGGCCTCCTAAAATTATTCGCCCACTCTTTCATGTCTGTTATATAGAAACTTTATTATCTCAAGCAGAGCCTTACAGGTCTAGCAGCTGATTTCTTAGACGCGTTTTTCTCGAAACTATGTTTTCAAAGTCGGTAAGTAAGATAGTCTCACAAACAGCTTAACCGATTGCTTTCAAATTTTATACAGTTATTAAAGAGTATAATAGAGAACAGATTGAACGATCGGTTTTTTATTTTTAATTAATATTTTTTAAGCCGATAAATAGGCGTTTTTTTGGTGAAAAAAAGAACTTTTTTTTTCAAAAAGTGCGCCATTTTGTAAAAAAATTAATGTTTTGGAAAAGTCGATCGTTTAATCATTAAGTCACATCTATACAAGGTATTTGCAATAATTTTATTTATTTCAGATGATCCAGTAAAGAGATTCTTTACTCACTGCAAACCACCTTTTTTTCGACATCACGCAGATTGGTTATAACTCGGTTGTGTCTTAATATTTTTACATAAAAAAATTACTGTATTATCTTCAAACATGTATATTTTGAACTAAAAAATATTCGTCAAAAAACATAAAGCCAGTTTTAAAAAAAAAAAACGTAAAAAAAGCGTTTTTCTCAAGCCTCTAAAGGTATATCCCCTTAAATAAGCCATTTGCTCGTAAGAATCATGAAAAATATTCATATAAATTGGGACTAAGAAAAATTAATTGATCTCAGTAACGTACTTTTTAAGAAAGGAGAGTTAGATTCAAATGTTCCCGCCAAATACGCACGTCACTTCTCCTAATACATCTGTGGCGTCCCGCACCTCCTCGGTGCTGTCACCTCTCGGTCGATTCGTCAAGTTGCAGCGCTTCTCATGTAAAGGGTTTCTTTATAGTAAAAGTAATATTAGACTCAATTTTATTATATTATTTTTATTTAAAGGATGCGACTTGCTTTTCTTGGTTGTACACTTCTCAACGGCTACGTACAGACTATTCTAGTCTAGTGACTACTACTTTTTAGCGTGGGTCCCTAGCCTTCTAGTAACGTTAGAGGGCGCGACCCTCGGTTATACCTGTGGCGATACGTGCCTAGTGTATCGACGCGGCACACTGGCGCCCTTCCTCCCTATGCGGGTACTAGACTAACTAAACCCAAGTTGAACGTAACGGTCGAAATGTAAGTCAGTCCGATAAATGGCGTCCACGAGTTTAGTTGTATCTTGTTAATAAATTTATATATTTTTGTTACTTAAATTGACGACTATCGCGTAAATCTCCAGATCAACCTTTTCCGTTGACCTTGTTCCCACATAAATAATTGGTGCCGAAACCCGGGAATATCAAAAAAAAAAAAAATGGAAATTCAGGGAACAAAGACCGGTACAGCAAAAAATGGCGCAGATAGTCGAACAGAGAACATAGGACCAGAGATACAGGCAAGCGAATTTCGTAGCGTTAAATTAGCTCCTTTCATGAGAGACGAACCAACGCTATGGGTTATGATGCTAGAGCGTGAATTCGCAGCTTATAATGTACGCTCTGATGCCGTAAAAAGCGCAGCAGTTGTCCGACATTTGGATGTTGCGACCTTGAAAATTGTGGCGGACATAATTGCCACCACGTCTAACGATTCATATACGGAAATAAAGGAGGCACTGATCACACGCTTAACAGCGTCGGAAGAATCAAAATTTCGACAACTCCTTACAGGCTTGGAGCTAAAGAACAAAAAACCTTCAGTTCTGCTAAGAGAAATGAAATTATTAGCAGGAGACAATGTAAGTACCCAGGTCCTACAAACCCTATGGTTACAGAGATTGCCAACCAGAATACAGGAAGTACTAGCAGTCGTAGAAGACGTTGGTCTCGAACGTCTAGCAACCCTAGCCGATAAAACAATAGAAAGAACAGGGCATTATGAGCTAGCAACCATAGTTGACAAAAGCTCGGAAGACGAAACACCAAATAGAAAACTACATGACAAAATGGCACAGCTCACAGAAAAAATGGCCCACCTGGAAACCGTAGTAAGAGGTAAATATCATGGCAGACAATATAATCGACCAGTTTATCATTCCAGGAATAGATCAAGATCTAGGAGTCGTAATAGGAATAGACCATGCTATTTCCATGCAAAATTTGGCGAAAAGTCATGGAGATGTCGTAAACCTTGTAACTGGACCGGCCCAGATCAGCGAAAACAGGGAAACTAGATACACCATCTAATATTGAGGCAATTGGAGATGGTGCACAGAGACAAAGCCGCCTCATAATTCCAGACAGAATATCCGGAATAAGATTTTTGATAGACACAGGCGATGATATATCTGTTATCCCAAAAACATCTGGCGACAGGAGAACATTAGACAGCGAATATAACCTATATGCTGCAAACGGTTCAACCATTCATACGTATGGTAAAAAAGTACTTTCCATAAACCTAGGCTTCGTAGACAATTTATATGGAAGTTCACAGTTGCAAAAACAACAAGAGCAATTTTGGGAGTAGATTTCCTAGGATATTATAATTTACTGGTGGACATAAAAAATAAAAAATTGATTGATGGCAAAACGCAACTTTCTAGCAGAGGTGAAATTAGCAATTCCAGTCACCCCACAATTACTACGATCAATAGCAGTAGTGGATGTCACGAGCTGCTAAGGAAATTTGTGGCGATCACCAAGCCAAACTTCACCAATAGTACAAAGCATCGAGTTCAACATTACATAGTAGCTAAAGGCCCTCCAATTATAGAAAAAGCGAGACGTCTTCCACCCGAAAAACTTAAAGCTGCAAAAACAGAATTCGAATTAATGCTAAAACAAGGTATTTGTCAACCGTCAAAAAGTCAATGGGCTAGTCCTTTACATATGGTAAGGAAGAAAACTGGAGAATGGAGACCATGCGGGGACTACCGTAGGCTCAATAGTATAACTCAACCAGATAGGTATCCTCTTCCTCATATACACGACTTTACACATCAGTTAGAAGGCTCAAAAATATACTCAGTTTTAGATCTCGCTCGTGCTTATCATCAAATTCCCATAGCTCCTGAAGACAGAGAAAAAACAGCATTAATTACACCATTCGGTTTATTCGAATATCTGGTAATGCCTTTTGGTTTATGCAATGCAGCACAATCTTTCCAGAGATTTATGGACACGGTATTACGTAACCTCCACTACTGTTATTGCTATATAGATGACATATTATTAGCTTCTAAATCAGTAGAAGAACATTACCAACATCTACAAACAGTATTTAAAAGATTAGAAGAGTACGGTTTATCTATAAATATAGACAAATGCATATTGGCAAAAGAAAAAGTCAGGTATTTAGGTTTTGAAATAAGCTCTGCTGGTATGGCACCGTTGACTGAACGAGTTCAGGCAATTCAGGATTACCCCAAACCTAAAACGATAACAGACCTAAGACGTTTTCTAGGTATACTAAATTTCTATAAGAGGTTTATACCTAAAGCAGCAGAAACTCATATATTGCTAAACTCCTTACTAACTGGAACAAAAAAAAGAGACAAACGTCCGATAAAATGGACTCCACTCGCAGAAGAAGCATTTGAGTTATGTAAAAAACAAATATCAGATACATCACTGCTACACTATCCTAAGGAAAACGCAAAACTACGATTATCAACTGATGCTTCAGACAAAGCGATTGGAGCTGTCTTGGAACAATTGGAAAATGACGAATGGAAACCCCTCGGATTTTTCTCTAGAAAACTCGAAAAAGCTCAACTCAAATATAGCACTTATGATCGAGAACTTTTAGCCATCTACAAAAGTATAAAATTTTTCAAACATCTTCTAGAAGGCCAAGACATAACTATACAAACCGACCATAAACCGTTGACTCAAGCTTTTCACCAGAAATCCGACAAAGCCACTCCAAGACAATTAAGACACCTAGATTATATCAGCCAATTTACAACAAAAATAGTACATATAACAGGCCAAAATAACCAAATAGCAGACACGCTATCAAGAATCGAGCAAATTGACATGCCAACCATAATCTCCACTGAAGAACTCATCAGAGAACAAACTACAGATGAAGAACTTCAACAGATTTTAAAGGGAAGCATGCCTATGTGGAAGCTGTACAAAATTAGAATAAACGATTCAAACTCCTACCTGTATTGTGACATAGAGAAAGATGATATACGTCCATACGTACCGAACAGTCTACGTAAAAGAATTTTGAATGCCACCCATAACTTATCGCATCCCAGTGGTAGAAACACCACGAGAATCATCGCGAAAAGTTTCGTATGGCCAAAAATGAACGCAGACATCAGAGAATGGAGTAGAACATGCATTAAGTGCCAGAAAAGCAAAATACAACGCCATAATAAAATCACTCCGAAAAAAATAGAGGTACCCAAGGGACGATTCGAACACATACATATAGATATCGTAGGACCATTACCACCATCAAAAGGATATACATATTGTCTTACAATGATAGATCGTTTTACAAGATGGCCTGAAGCCACTCCAATAAAAGATATAACAGCTGAGACAGTAGCAACCGCATTATATAGCACATGGATCGCTAGATTTGGAGCTCCGGTTACGATTACTACAGACCAAGGTACACAATTCGAATCTCAATTATTTAATGCACTGACTAAACTTTTAGGTTGCACGAGAACTCGCATAACAGCTTATCATCCAGCTTCAAATGGAATAATAGAGCGATGGCATCGATCTCTCAAAACAGCAATAATTTGTAGCGGTTCAACAGAATGGGTTGATATTTTACCAACAGTTTTATTAGGTTTACGTACTAGCTATAAGGAAGATTTAAAAGCAAGCGCAGCAGAAATGCTATATGGAGTAACGCTAAGACTTCCCGGAGAATTTTTTCTAAATGAAGAGCTACCAGATAATCCACAGATGTATATAGAAAAATTCAGAGAACATATGAGAAGAATACGTTCTGTACCAACAGCACATCATATAAAAGGCAAACCTTTCGTACACAAAACCTTGTACAGCTGCACCCATGTTTTTGTAAGAGTAGACGCAATGAAAAAGTCATTAGACGCACCATACGAAGGACCATTTCCAATAATAGAAAGACTGACAGATCATGTTTTTAAAATAGATTACAAAGGAATAGCAACAAATATGTCTACAGAACGTTTAAAACCAGTATTTTTTGAAAACCTACAAGAAAAGAAAACTGTGCAATTTAGAACTTATTAAGTACCAAAGATTATTAACCTCAAAGACGATACATACTGTTAAGAATAAGATAGGTTAAATGTTAGAAAGGGAGTAGTTGTGGCGATACGTGCCTAGTGTATCGACGCGGCACACTGGCGCCCTTCCTCCCTATGCGGGTACTAGACTAACTAAACCCAAGTTGAACGTAACGGTCGAAATGTAAGTCAGTCCGATACATGGCGTCCACGAGTTTAGTTGTATCTTGTTAATAAATTTATATATTTTTGTTACTTAAATTGACGACTATCGCGTAAATCTCCAGATCAACCTTTTCCGTTGACCTTGTTCCCACAATACCTGTGGGGAACTAGGTCAACGGAAAAGGTTGATATGGAGATTTATGCGATAGCCATCAATTTAAGTAACAAAAATATATAAATTTGCATAATAAGATACAACTACACTCTTGGACGCCATATTAAGACTAACTTGCATTTCGACCGCTACGTTCAACTTGGAGTTTAGTTAGTCCTAGTACCACATAGGGAGGGAAGCGCGCCAGTGTGCCGTATCGATACACTTGGCACGTATCGCCACAGTACCGCTACACTAACCAGGACGGTGCTGACACCTTTCTGTACGCACAACACCAACCTTCGCAGGTCCCTAGCAGCCGCCGGAAATGCGCGCATCCGGTGGTGGAAATATCTGTTCAGGCACGTAGCCGGTCCAGAAGTGGCAGCGCCGGTTAGCTGAAGCTTGTAGCGTCCTCCCCGAAGGTCTACCACCTTGCCGTGGTGCGGAGGCTTAGGTGTTCCCATGGCCTTTGTGAGGGATAGCTCTTTCACACTGGTGGGGAACACTGACTAAGAGTAGACCAAGGTAGCGGTCATCATTGTCCTGTGGTCCTGACAGGACAATGCTCTGGCTCAAGGTTCCGTCCTTGCCTTCGCCAGGCATGCCTAACACTTACCCCTTTGCTGAGTGTAGCATGATCCTTAATCCCTTTTTCCACTCCCCGTAATAGCTCAACCCCTCCTCTTCTTTTCTCAGCTCTGGAGCTTGCCTCCAATCAATAATCAGATATGGAAATGGAAGTTAAAACTATGAATTCAAAACGGAGCGGGGAGGGATACCCGATCCACGGCGGCCTTAGGGGGTGGTCTCACAGGCCCCCGGTCGTCGACAGCCAGCGACTGTCATGAGTTTGAGGCAGGCAACCCGGCCTCAACTCTGGAAAAGGCGACGGGGAAGGCCTCTGCAGGTGAGCAACCTGGCCTGCAGTGGCAGTTATGCGACAGGAAGTTTGACTGGTGATGATGGCTCAGAAATCAAAGAGTGGCAGAAGGCTGCTCAAGCCATCAAAAAACTCGGTCTTAGTGGAGCAATCACAACAACCTCCACTCAAGGCCAAAGAAGAAGACGGCAGACTACTGCGTCTGACGAAGAGGAGGATCTACTGGCGGGATCCTCCAAATCCGAAGAACTGTGCTCGAAGACGTCGGTTCGTCTGCTGGAACCGGGTCGGCTGGCGGAAAAGGCCAGAAATCTGATCTCCGCCGCAGATGAGGAAAAAAGGAGATCAAAAAATATGAAGGGAGTGGTTTCTGGGCGTATGAAGGGTAGCCTCATGGGTGCCTTGAGCCTGGTTGCAGAGATGGAGAGGCGCCTTATCCAGGGGGACGAGACCCTCTCCGAGAGTGAGGCGATCAAATCATTAAGAAGAGAGCTGAAGAAGCTTAAAGCCCGCCATGAAGCAGCTCTCGAAAAATCAAGACGTTAGAGCGGAGCCAGAGGGCAAAAAAATATACTTTGCCCCCCTCCTCTGATAACAGCATCAGCGACAAAGTCCTTGCGGAGGTGCAAGCTCTTGCCAAATCGGTGGCAGAGTTGCAGCGATCGAAGAGGGGAGGTGTCAGCTCCGGCTGCGGCTGTATCTGCGGCTCCGGCCGCAATAAAATTTAATTTCGGATCAAAGACGGGCGGTGCATCCGGGTTGGGAGCGAGAGTTGCTCCACGCCCGGTACTTTTCACACCACAGACAAGTGGGGTGTCATGCCCGACCGATGGTACTCAACGAATTAAGCGTGGGGTTGCGCCGGAACCAGCGTCTAAAAAGGACGAGAGTTTCGCGGTAGTAATGGGCAAGAAGAAACGCAGGGCCATGGCAAAACTTGCCAAACCTGCATCTTGCCAGGGTACTGTCCCCACTGTTGGAGGAGCTCCCTCAAAAGGGAGGAAAAACATTAAGGGAGTTAAAAATGCTCCTATTAAAACCAACAACAGGAAGAAACGTGACAGGGGAGTGGAGCGATCCGCGGCTATCCCCTCACGTGCCCGGGGGAGTTATCATACCGGGACGCCGTACTCCGAGCAACGGAGAAGATCAATCTTAAGGAGCTCGGGGGTTACGGACATGCGATATAGGAGAGGTCTAACAGGCTCCTTAATATAGCAGGTCCGAGGAACTAATGCAGATAAGAAGGCTGACAGTGTCGCTGAGGCTCTTAAGGGAATCCTCCCGGAGGCCAAAGTAGCAAGACCTCAGCGAATGATCGACGTGCGGCTCATTGGTCTAGATGTCGCCGCAACAAGCACGTCGATTAGGTGCTCTCTAATGGAGACCAAATCGGGCATAGATCAAAACTCCATTAAAGTCGGGGAGATCCGCGCGGGCCGTGGGAGAGCAGGGGAAGCAACAGTCTCCGTCCCTGCTGCCATGGCTCATGCAGCCCTTAAAAAAGGAAAGATAGTGGTTGGGCTCTCGACTGTACGAGTCAGAGAGTTGAAACAAAGACCATTGAAGTGTTTCAAGTGCTGGGCCAGAGGTCACGTTGCGGTCTGCTGCCCATCAACGACTGACAGGGGATGGCCTGTGTTTCATGTGCGGCAAGCCGGGGCACAAGGCCAGGGAATGTATTGAGAAGAAACCCTGTTGCCCGGGTTTGCTCGTTGCCCGTTCGCTGCGGGGCGCCCTCTGACGAACCACCGGGCTGGATCCTGGGACTGCCCAATTGTCCCTCCCAGGAGGAAGGGAAAGCAATGCCCTCTCCGGAGGCGAGGACACCTGTTATAAATAATGTGTCCAGTAATTCAACCGCAGTGTTGGAGGAGGTTGAAATGGAGGTCATCACTTCCGACACTGGTGGCATTAAGAGGACAACGTATCCAAAGAGGATCCGGAAAGCCAAGTGACTGCAGGCGAAAACCCAGATAATAAATAATGGAACGTGTTATACAGATAAATCTGAATCATGCGCGCCAGACACAACATCTCCTGGCGCAACGTATGATTGAGCTTAAAGCCAGCATTGCTGTTATCTCGGAGCCGTGGTGAGTTCCCGAGGGGGACGGAAGCTGGTCCCCGTCCAAGGGTAACGACCCGCTCTCCGCAGTGCTGATTAGCCGCAGCAGAAGGACCTGCAGCCTGGTGCGCCAGGGCTTTTATTACGTTGCGGTTAAGTGGGGGGACTCGCTGATAATATCAGTATACTTCCCCCCCAGCGAGGACATCACGCGTTTCGAAGAACTCCTCCGAAGAGCTCCGATGGCTTATGGAGGACTTTCCTGCCCTCCCGGTACTGCTGGCCGGAGACTTTAATACTCGGTCTCCTGGCTGGGACCCAAACGGCAGAGGTAACCACAGGGGTGCTCTATTTCATGATTGGGCCAACGGGCTGAACCTTCAGCTTGCAAACCAGGCTGGCCACCCCACGTGCGTTCGGCCATTTGGGTCAAGCGTTATTGACCTAGAATGGGGCTCATCAATTGCTACTGCCCGCCTCTCGGATTGGAGAGTTGATGAGGCTCAGTCCCCTCTCAGACCACCTTTATATTAGCTTTTGCTATGGTCAGGGGACCGCAGGGCCCGGAAGCTACCGCTCATCAGGAAGGAAACCTCCCCGCTGGGCCATTGGCACTTTGGACGGGGACAAGCTTTCCGCAGCACTCCTGACGGGCAGCTTGGTCCTGCCTGACACTGGAGCGGGCGGTGATGCCAGAAGCCTTGTTGGGTGGGTCCGGGATACCCTGAGACAGGCGTGCGACACGGCTATGTCAAAATCAAGATCTGGGTCTGGCTGGAGGAAGAATGTCCCCTGGTGGTCAAGCGAGATCGCTGACCTCAGGGCATCTGCGACGGCCGCTAGGAGACGGCTGACCAGGGCACGCAGGAGAATCAATACAGCACAAATTGACTAATACTTGGAAGCTCGGCGGGCAGCAAGGGGAGCTCTTGCCAGGGCCATTAAAAGGCCAAGAGGAGCGTATGGCAAGACTTCCTGAGGCTGCTCGAGGAAGACCCTTGGGGTAAACCATATAAAACAGTTATGGGCAAATTAAGGCCCTTTGCCCCACCTATCACTGAGACAATGGAGGAGGCGGATCTAGAGCGGGTCTTGGCGGGGCTATTTCCAAACCAACCGGAATATGCCCCGCCGCCCGTGACTACCATCGGCGATATAAACATCTCCGAGGAAGAGGTCATTGCTGCAGCTAAAAAGATTGCGGGAGGGAAAGGCTCCTGGCCCTGACGGGGTGCCGGGCTGTGTCGTGCGGCAAGCAGCCACACTCTGTTGTCGTGGCCTTGCGAGGTGCTTCTCGGCCTGCATTAACAACAGCATATTTCCGACCAACTGGAAGGAGACAAGGCTAGTGCTGTTAAAAAAGGGAAGAGACAGGCCCCCTGGATCAACCTGGGTCATTCAGACCAATCTGCCTCATCAATGAGGTAGCGAAGCTATTGGATAGAGTTCTCGTTAACAAAATGAATAGCTTCTTGGAGCAAAACGAGGCCTTATCCCCGGCACAATACGGGTTTTGGACGGACCGGTCAACGATCGACGCCACACTGTCAGTAAGGGACTTTGTTGACGCGGCTCTGCGAGACCGCTAGGTGATAGTACTGGTTAGCCTCGATGTCCAAAACGCCTTCAACCTCGCTGCCGTGGCCAGTAATTATTCAGGCACTGGAACGCAAGGGTCTCTCGCCACACATACTTGGCATTTTGCGGGACTACTTTCGAGACCGCCAAGCTGGTTTACGGCACCAAGGGCGGTGGACTGGCGACCAAGATTGTGAGATGCGGGGTGCCACAGGGGTCGGTCCTTGGCCCTACGCTGTGGAATGTGGCCTATGACAGTGTCCTTCGTGTCCCGCTGACTAGCAATTCCCGTGTGGTCTGTTATGCGGACGACACGGCCCTCTTGTCGGTGGGGCGGGACCTGTCATCGGCCATTGAGAACGCTGAACGGGACCTTCGGGGCATCGTTGATGCGATCGAGGGATTGGGCCTTGTAGTTGCGGTGCATGAAGTCGGAGGCTATGGCTTTCCCCGCCACCGCCCTCCGTAGACGCAGAGGTGCTGCCCCTCTCGAAATCCAAATAGGGGGATCATCTATCCCAGTGGGATCTAAAGTAAAATATCTCGGAGTATTGCTGGACTCAGACCTAACATTTTAGGCCCCACTTTGAGTCTTTGATTCCAAGGATCGACAAAACCTTTCGGGCCGTCCAAAGGATCCTCCCAAATCTACACGGACCAAGGGAGAAGAAGCGGCGCCTTTATAGTGGGGTGATCCACTCGATGCTCCTCTATGGAGCCCCAGTATGGTGGCGCACGGTGGTGGAAGACCAGAAGGTAAAGAGGGCTGTCCAGGCTGTGCAGCGCAGGATCTGGGTGTGCTGCGCATACCGGACCGATCTCCTTCCACGTGGTTATCATGGTTGCAGGGATTATCCCTCTCGACCATCTAGCTCCTCTGCTGGCGGAGTCCTATGACGTCCTTAGGAGTCTGGAGGGACCTGTCCCTGCACTGGGGGCCAGGCTGGGGGCTCTTGCCAGGCGGGGTGCAATCGCAGCGTGGAGGGAGGAGGAGTTGGAACTGGCTAATTCCCCAGTTTCAGCGGGCGCACGCGTGAGGGGGCCTTGGTCGGTAGGCTTGCTGAGTGGGTTGGGAGGCCGCACTCCGTCGGAGTCGACCTTTCGGACCACTCAGCTGGTGACCGGCTATGGTTGCTTCTCAGCGTATGTTAAGAGAATAGGAAAAGGGAAACCTCGCAGTGTTTTCACTGTGATGCACCGTGCGATGACGCAGACCATACACTGCTTGACTGCCCGGCGTGGACTGATGCCAGAATCGACCTGGTGGCAGCGTTAAGAAGGAGAAGGTCCACCGCGCTCCCTGAGAGTATCAGGACCTCCCGGGATACTCCAGGGGGTTGGACCGCGTTCCAAAATTTCTCGGAACGCGTAAAGAAATGTAAAGAGGGCGAGGAGAGAAGGAGAGAAAGAAACAGAATGTCCGGGAGGGTAGCGCGGAGCCGAAGGGGAGAATGCCTCCAAGGCGGCCGCCGCGGGCGAGGCTGTCGGCCAACCCCAGCAGCGTCTGGCTTGGCCTAGCCACTGCTACACTCTCATCGTTCGATGGAATGAGCACAATAGGTGCACGGTGTTACGGTTGGTTTTGTTGCTTCGCCTCAGGCGGGTAACAAAACTGACCTCCATATCAAGACACAACTTCAGGGAAGATCCCCGTGGAGTAGTCCTAAATTTTAACGATTTTTTGGTACTTTAGTACCAACTGTTTAGAGATCGGGGAAATACCGCCCCAGATTGTACGGATGGGACGTAGGGCAATGTAATCTGCCTAAGTGGAGCTTCTGCCTATGTCACACCCAACTGGTGTAAGCAATCAGGGGGTTTTTTAGTCGGTAGGCGATGTTTTTACACTGAATCCGACGCCCCTGGGTACTAAGCCCGAGGGAGTCTTTCGGAAGATTTTTTCCTCCTGACGGAAAAAAAAAAAAAAAAAAAGCTTGTAGCGTGATTTCGACCCGAGGTTCTGATTAGCGGATCAACGTGGCGTGATCTCGGCGCGTCGTTCTACGTGCACCGATGATCGAGGATTCGGCGGGAAGCTGAATCGATTTTCGGTCATTCTTGTGCGGTTCGTTAGGTAGAGAAGTCGATATTTTCCACTCGCTCGTGAGTCTCAATATCTTGTCTTGCCGTTAAATTCTGTGTCTTATCGATCCCGTGTGCTTGTTCGCTATCTTCTTCGTCATTTTTGTTTTCTGTGTAGATCACAAGTGAAAAAAGGGAAGTTTCCACTGGTCGTTGTCCAGAGTTGGTGATTGGTCAATCGCAGTGGTCGGTAACTAGCCACGCGGCGCGGTCTTTGGCGGATAACATCTCTCCACTTCCACAGTTGTTTTGATTTAGCCATGGCGGTACCAAAATATACCTAGAGGACAGGGATTGAGTGTTATTTAAAATTTCTTTTGCATTTGTTTGTGTTAGCGACTAAATAATAGTACAAAAGATTTAGTATGTAAGCTTAGTTGTATGTGTATGCGTGATTGAATGGATGGCGTGAGAGTCGCGTGTACGTTTAACGTTCTCTTGGGGGAGTCGCGCTCCAGAGAAGAGATCGACGATTCAAAAGGAAAAGTAGTACTTTTCGTTGGATATCGGGCATCGTTTGAACTTTAGAAAAGGCAGTGTGCTGCGAGAGTGATTTTATTAGTTTTAGTTTTATTAGTTTTAGAGTTTTATTATTAGTCTTTAGATTATTTAGTCCTAATAAACTGTAGTTATACATTTATAATAATAAGCAATAAACTTTTCAGTTACTTTTCAAATATTAAGAGTTCGTTATATTTTGTTTTGTGAGTGTCAATCATAACAATTCAGAAGTGGGATTAATAACAAAAAGAAAACTTTAGTGCAAAGGGTAAATTAAATAAATTTTAGTTCTGAGAATTGAATTTGAAACAGAAATTTTGGAAGAGAAAAGCTACGTGCGTGAGGAGGGAGTTTGATGTCTCAAGCTGCTGACGAATTTGACGCATTTGTTCAAAAACATAATTTGTCTGACCTTTTATCTGCAAAAATGTCTGCCGAAGAACAGCTAAAACAAGCTGTAGCTGAAATCGAGCGTCTACAAGCGAGAAGACAAGAAGAGCGCAACATGTATGAGAAGGAATTAGAAGAAATGAAAAGGGTTACGGCTGAAATTCAACGAAATAGCCAGTCAGTTATGAGTTCTCAGAAAATGAATAGTGATACATCGGAACCGTTATCGACAGCGCTTTCATCGTTAGGAGATGTTATACGTCAACAATCTGAGACCTTTGAAAACCTTCAAGAAGTTCTACGTAACCTTGGACAGAGTAATCAAGGACAGATTATATCGGCATCAAACGCACAACAATTCATTCGTGAATTTTATGGAAATGAAGGTCCAGAGACGGCGCAAGCCTGGATTAAAGAGCTAATGAATACAAAAACACCGTATAATTGGACGGACGCTGTTGTTTTGAGTGTAGCAAAAGCGCGACTTAAGGGCGGCGCATGGAAATGGCTCATGACAAAGTCAACAACATTGACTACCTTTGCTGCCTTCAAGGAAGCGTTTACAACGGCGTTCACATATAAGCGTTCGCGTGGCGAAAAACTAAAAGTCATGATATCCCGTGTACAAGCCCGCGATGAATTGATTCAAGATTATTTTCTTGATAAAGTCTGGCTGTGCGAAGGTCTGAATTTCGAAATAGATGACGTACGTGATGAAGTGGCCGCAGGGTTATGGTCAAGGGAGTTAGCGCAACACATGCTTGGGCAGAAATATGAAAATACCGATTCCATGTTGCAAGATTTAGTTCGAATTGAGAAGGTGCATAGTAGTCGAATTCAACGAATTACGGAACAACGCAATCGGCGGAATTTACATTCTAACCAAAGAGATAGTAATAGAAATAAGAATTTGAAAGCAGAAAGCGCGGGGAGCGCTCCAGGACTACAAGAACTAAAAGAACTACGACCGAAGGGGGCGAGGGGGGGGGGAGAACTGCAACTGCAACTACGAGTGCGTTTTCACTCGAAAGTCGAGAAAAATCGGCAAAGTGTTATAATTGCGGAGATATCGGGCATATTTCTCGTGCGTGTAATAAACCGAAACGCGAAATCACTTGCTTTCTTTGTAAACGTCCCGGACATATTGCAACTCGTTGTTCACTTAATAAGTCAAATGTGGTTAATGTATTAAGTGAAGGGAATAATTCTGACGTAGGAAGTAAATTCATTCGCGAAATAAAAGTAGATTCTAAGAGTTTTACAGCGCTTATAGATATGGGAGCTACAGTATGTACGATTCGAGCGACTGCTGTTTTATGTGCCGGCTTTAAAGTAAACAATGTACGTTCTAGTTTAGAAGGCTTTGGAGGTCAGGAGAGTAGAATCACCCTCTGTTGTTAATTTACCAATTCAGTTAGATAATTTGAAACCGCGCAATACTACATTGAGAATTGTACCTGACACAGCTCAGAAAGAAGACATAATTATAGGTCAACCATTTACCGAAGCGTCCGATATAACCTATATTCGTTACGGAAATGAACTTAAATTCTCTGATGTTAATGTAAATGAAATACAGGAAGCGGCAACGTTTAAAATGCGTTCCTTAGATAATGTAAGTGTCGATCCAGGAACGATTAGGTTTGTAAGAGTTCAAGCTGATACTCATGAATTAGAAGTACCGATTGTAAATGATTCAAGTAAGATGAAAAATATTAAGATAAATGAGAAAATTGGCGAATCTGTATTATCGATAACCTCGGCACCTGAACTAAAACCTAGATATGAACCAATTAAATCGGAAGAAATTATAACAGATCCTAGCGTGACGACTGAACAAAAACAAAAATTATTAAATTTATTGAATACTTATAGAATTTGTATAGCTAAGGGATTGGATGAAATTGGAAAAACCGATTTAGTAACTATGGATATTGAGGACGTTGATGATAAGCCTATTTGTTCAAGACCTTATAGATTAAATACTAAGGATAGACACGATTTAGAAAATTTGATTGACGAGTATAAGCGAGTAGGAATTGTTACGGAGACAAATTCTAAACATGCGAGCCCTGCATTCGTCGTATACAGAAAGACGGATCAGCTAGAATATGGTAAATAGACTATAAGGAAAGTTAATCAAATTACAAAACGCGTACATTTTCCAATCCCCCAAACCTTGATGAGTTATTACAAGAAATTTCTGAAGCTCGATATTTTATAGCCTTAGATCTTTATCTCGAGTATTTGCAGATGCCCCTACGGAGAAAGCGAGAAGAATTAACTGCGTTTATTACAGAGACCACTACCGGACAGTTTGAAAGAGCAATGTTAGGATTGGAAGTGTTCTCCTATGTATTATTCTAAATTAATGGAAATAGCTTTGAGACCGGCAAAGAGAAAAAGGATTGCTTTTAACTTCTTTGACGATGCCTTTGTTCATGCAAATACTTTGGATCAATTAATGGAAAATCTTAAATTTGTATTAGAATGTTTAAAGAGAGCGGGTTTGAGGTTGAATTTGAAGAAATGTAAATTTGGTTTATTGTGTATGAAATACTTAGGTTATATTTTCGGGAGAGGTGAACTGAAACCAGGTGATCGGAAAATCGTAGCGATCGAACAATTTCAAAATGCGCGACAAGCATGAAATAAGACGATTTGTAGGTTTAGCTAGTTTTTTTCGACGATTCATACCGAAATTTGCAGAAGTCGTGAAACCTCTAACAGTCTTGTCAAAGAATGATGTTGACTTTGAGGATGGGACTGCATGGTCAGGAGACAGCATTTTTAAAAATTAAATCTTTACTTGTATCTCGACCGGTTATGAAACTATATATGCTACTGGCGCCGTAATAAGACGGAACTCCATACAGATGCTTCTTCTATTGGAATTGCAGGAATGTTATTGCAAACTGATTTTGACGGAGAACCCTTTAAAGCTAGTTTACGCGGTAAGCAGGTGTACAACTGAGGTTGAATCAAAGTATCATTCGAGTCGATTGGAGCTTATGGCGATAGCTTGGTCTTTTGTCGCGTTTACGAACTTTTCTTATCGGATTAAAATTTACGGTAGTAACGTGATTGTCAGAGTCTTGTTTATCTAAATGCTTGGAAGACTAAAAATGCACAAATTTCACGATGGATGGGAGAGATATCCGAATTTAATTTAGAGATAAAACATAAACGAGGCGGGTTGATGCAGCACGTTGATGCGTTATCAAGGGCGCCCGTTGTAGAAGTTGAATCCGAACATCGCATAAATGTTATTAAAGAAATTAAAACGAAAAAAGAAGATGAAATTTTCGTATTTCAATGATCCGATCCAGCTATTTTAGCGCAAATAAATATATTAAGAAAACTTGACAAAAAAAGAACTCGATTAGAAAATAGTGTTGTAAAAAGATCTAGTTTTACGAGATGGTTTATTATTTAAGGAAGTAGTAAGAGATGATAAGGTAGTTGAATTGTTCGTGATACCGAAAGCTATGCGAAAATATTTAGTCATCAAATATCACGATTTTAAACAGTCATTTCGGGACTACTAAAACGGTAAAACGTATTGAACGATATTATTATTTTCCTCGGTTAAGACGATACGTAAGAATGCATATTAAAAACTGTCTGGAATGTATCTTTAGCGAAGCGTAAAGTTGGACCAGGAGAAGGTGAATTACACCCGATTCCACCAGGAAAGAGACCGTTTCAAATTATTCATGTCGACCACGTTGGACCCTTTCCGACTACTCCAAGAGGAAATAAATTTATTTTAGGAATAATCGATAATTTGACAAAATTCGGGTTGTTTTTGAGCCTGTGAAAAATGTAACAGGCCTTGTGACAGTAAGAA
This sequence comes from Polistes dominula, assembly GCF_049000335.1. Taxonomy (NCBI): domain Eukaryota; kingdom Metazoa; phylum Arthropoda; class Insecta; order Hymenoptera; family Vespidae; genus Polistes; species Polistes dominula. The sequence goes on from NW_028301043.1 coordinate 100,541, forward strand.
AAATGGAAGAATTTGTTGATAGATTCGGAGCACCTGTGCGAATTGTATCCGACAGGGGAACATCTTTTACCTCCCATTTGTTCCAAAGAGTTTTGCTTGACACACGGTATTAAACATACTCTTAACTCAAGTAGGCATCCACAAGCCAATGGATTAATAGAGAGAATGAACCAAACCCCAGTACCGTCTTTAAGGATCAGTGAACACCCTGATTGGGATAAAAATGTTAAAAAGGTCGAACGCGATATTAACGGAACAGTTAGTGCAGCAACTGGGAAGGAACCGTTCAAAGCGTTAATCGGTTATTTACCACGTTTTAAGGATAGAAATCTTAGAGAACTAACAACAAATTACGAAGATTATAATCAACCTAACGAGATTCAGTCTAAAATTCGCAAAAATATTGAGTTAGAACAACAAAAGTATAAAAATTACCATGATAAAAATAGATTAAAGAATATTAATTATAAGGTAGGCGATATTGTGTACATGAAGCGAAATCCTATATCCACTGGAGAATCTACGAAACCTCCAAAATGTCTTTAGTGGACCTTTAGTTATTGTAGAAGTTGGACCGAGCGATACATATAGGGTTAAGAAACTGAACGAATCAGGAGATCGTGGGTATATAACAACAGCGAATGTGAGTCAATTGAAAATATGGCGAGGCTATGAAAGTGACGATTCCGAAAACTTTGAAAAGGATAGCGATAGCGAAACACAATCCGATAGATAATTTAGAAATAAGGAATGAAAATAAAAGTATAACTCCTGATGTAGACAATGTATCAGATGGAAGCAGAGAATCCGGTTACTACTAACGAAATTGAAAAGAATGTGAATGAGCGGCCTGTACAGAAATCGACGTAAACCCGAGTATCTAAGAGAATACCTAGTGTAAGAATTATTTTATATCAGCGATTATTGTACAAAGCGCAACGTTGTAAATTTCTTTTCTGTCCTAACGAAAAAAAAAAGGATGTAAAATGTTTGGAGACCAAACAAACATAGAATAGCCGAATGTTAGCGACTAAATCATAATATAAAAGATTTAGTATGTAAGCTTAGTTGTATGTATGCGTGAGCTGGAATGGATGGCGTGAGAGTCGTGTGTACGTTCAACGTTCTCTTTGGGAGTTGCGCTCCAGAGAAGAGATCGGACGATTCAAAAAAAAAAGTAGTACTTTTCGTTGGATGCCGGGCATCGTTTGAACTTTAGAAAAGGCAGTGTGCTGCGAGAGTGATCTTATTAGTTTTAGTTTATTAGTTTTAGAGTTTTATTATTAGTCTTTAGATTATTTAGTCTTAATAAACTGTAGTTATACATTTATAATAATAAGCAATAAACTTTTCAGTTACTTTTTAAATATTTAGAGTTCGTTATATTTTGTTTTGTGAGTGTCAATCATAACATTTGTTACTTTTTTAAATGAACGTATAAAATCTTAAGAATACTGTGTCGAAATTTTAAGTCGATCGAAACATATGAACTGTTATTACGCGGAAATGTTCACGTGAAGTTCAATTCGCAGTTGGATTTCCGGATAACGTAAGAATTCGGCCTATTGAATTCTTGTGATTGTATTAAAAACAAAGGATTTCCAAGTTTTGGAAAGAATAACTTTTATTTACAACAGATTTACGTTCGGATACAAAACGACTTACAAGCGTAACGGCCAGGATAGAAGAGAGATTTCGGATGTCGAAGGAGCCCCTTTTAAGGGAAATCGGAACAAGGAATGTTCTAGAAGAAGGGCGTTTTCCATAAGTTAAGGGATTCTTATTGGTGTTCTCACGGTGCAGTGGGGGATTGTTTAAAATTCCAAATTTTATGTTCGGCGTGAAAAAGTAGAAACGGATGTCCCTTAATTAGTATGCAGCGCAGGTGTAGGTTTTATCTACTAGCCCTAGCAGGTTTAGACAGGTTTTCCAAGGGATCAAGATAATACATCTAAGCAGG
>NW_028301043.1:107500-199449 GCF_049000335.1 Polistes dominula
AGCTGCCCTGGTCAACCGCAACTTTGCAGTGAATGCTTCAATATTTTTGCACTGTAAATAATTTTGTTAATAAACGATTTTTAAAAAAATTCAACAGTATTATTATCTCCTGTCATATATTTATCTAAATATGTTCGGAAATCCTTTGGAAGGAGTCACCCGACGTGGCCTGATGAGAACTCTTGCTGTCACCCGAATACGGGTGACGTGGCCTGATGAGAACTTTTGCTGTCACCCGAATACGGGTGACACGGCAGTTAACGTGTTAAAAGAGTTAGCAAGGAAATGTATTTTTTCCATTGTAAAAAAATACTGTGACACGTAGATACTAAATGGCTTGTAAAAAAAGAATGAATTGACAGATTGAAATGAAACTTCACTTACGCTTATATGAAGAGTGTACCAACATAACAAAAAAAAAACATATGTGCAGATCACATGTGTTAGAAGTGAAAACCTTTAAAGAACTCCGTTACATTTGTTTCATACTCACATCCATTCTAAAGAAGTTTTCATTTCAAAAACATTTTTAACACGCTAAACGCCTACCGTGAATAGGTGGAGTTTACCACGGGGCTGAAATTCGAGAGACTTGTAGTGTACACAGTTCGATAAGCTGAGAGAGCGATACAATTCAATGCATTTTTTAGATTTTTCGTTGTTCAGATCTTTATTTAAGGGGGTATTCTACTTTAGTCGATCGAAAAAATAGGTATTTTTGTCAATTTTTTATTAGAAAACTAAGAAAGATATTGATGTAGGATTTGTGCCTAATAAATATACTCTTAAAGTACATTAAAAAATTTTTTTTATTTATTTTTATACGCTCTATATACATTGCAAAGGCCCTGGAACTGAACGCCTAAAAATAGTCTAGCCTTTGCGCTGTTGTAAAAATCTGGACATCAGATTATGCGAAATGAAAAAGTCCAATAGTTTTATATTCACAAAGACTACAGCAAGCGGTGGTAGCAGATTTCTTCTACAGTTTTGAAATTTTCAGAGAGTATTCTTAAATATATTTACTTACGAATAATCGAAAAAAAACTTGAAAAAAACAATTTCAACGTAGAATAACGCCTTAAGCGAAAGAATTTAGAATAATATGTTTGTGGTTCAAAGAATAAAAACGAGATACGTTATAACTAATAAGGGTCTCGAAGTGTCGTGGACTATTGAGATGCAAAAGCATGTCTCGAAAAGATCTCTAGTAGATCTCTCATTACATCTGTACCAGAACCTTTGTTCAGTCTAGCAGTATTTTCCATATGTTTATCATAACATCTTTATTTCGTCACTTCTAAAATGTTTGTTAGACAACGTAAAAATATAGATGAAAACGAGAAATTGAAAACCATCCTAACAAATATAATTTTTTACCTGAATTTCACAAAAAGGATAATCTATATTTACTTAGTTTACGTTGCATTATATTTTCCTCGATAAACATCCTACGATTTTGGTATCTATTTATAACTATCGCATTTTTCATTCCATTTTTATTGCTTGAATTGTGAAAAGTGCACTTTTTATCAGCTATTCCACCCAGAAACCATACCGGAGATCTTTATTATATATGGTAATAATATTATAATAAATAAATCCTAAAATTATCTTACTCTTAAAACTATCAATTCGTCTCATTTTCTCGAAAACGCATATTTTTGAAGGTTTCACTTCTAATACGTGTGATCTGCACACATGATATTTTTTATTGTAAATATTTATTAATAACTCGTTTTATAACTGTAAATAATATAAAAAAATATTAAAAACTAATTTTTAATAAATTTCTTTACACATTAGTTAATCTTTCACAAAATATTCGTTTTTACTACTCTAGGCAATATAGGTATATACAAAGTATTGGTCTTTCTAGTGTTAACAATTTTACGCCAAGCTGCAAGAAGATAATGTGCAACCCTTTAGAACAGAAGATGCAGTTAGTTCTAAGTCTTTTTGTGGAAAAGAGTTTGATAATGAGGATTATAAAATATCATTGCTATTCTCTGTAATATTTTGCAATGGTAATAATGGAACAATGAAGGTAAATCTATATAAGATGATTTGGAAATTGATAGAGGTAAATCAAAAACAATTTGTTGAATTGATTAATTATATTCACTAGAGAAAATTTTCGTTACCAGTGTGTCAATTGTAATAATGGAATACTATTAAAGAAAAATAAATTTGGTATTGAATGGCTATCATCGTGATCAACGTGGTAGGTTTTTAATTAATCTGGTAACAAGTTTTATAGAAGCACACAATCACTAAGCTTAGACCAAAATATTTACTCTAAGGTGAAGATACCTCAATACTGCCAAACGAATTAAGGAAAGGAAAAGAATATAATATTCTAGAAAATGATACGACAATTTCCTTCGAGAACACTACCAAGTATCATGATTACAATAAGAAACGATATGATCAAAACAGAAAGGATTAATAATTAGGTTAAATTACAATATTGTATTTTAGGTATAAAATAATAAAATCTTTGTTAATTACAGAGAAGCAGCTTATGTGTTAGTAATAGAAAAGAAAACTTCTATTAATTCCTAAATAATCTTATAAAACAACATTCAATGTTGTTATTCACACTGTTGTTTCTCAGCTACCTTTACAATTTCGTTTTAGATTCTCAATTAATTCTACCTGTGCCCTTTGTGACTTATATCAGCTTACATCACGGAACTTAGAAAGAAGAAGCATTTTCACTCGTATCATTGAGTAAATTCTCAAAATGTTCAGCAGCCACGCTGTTTCTTTTGTAAACCCACAATAAATGATTGAATCTATTTTTTTGATTTATTCATTTTAACTTTCGATGTTTGCTAAGCTTTAGCCATTCTTTCGTTTACATTAATGATTTTAAGAGCTGTATTGCGGTAACATTTGATCCTTTTGGAGGCGTAACCAACGAGTAAGAGCACAGTAACCTAAGTACTTGCCCAAAAATTATTGGATCTGAGATTTCATTACATCCACAAGCATTTTTTACAATTCCAAAGAACTGCTGTAATAGTTCGCAAACATAATAATTGTTAGCATCAATTGCAATGTTACTGTATCATCAAAGATTACATAAATTTGATTATAAATACTTACTTCTAACTTATTTTGATTGAGACGAGCAGTAATAAAATAATCGAAATTGCATTTTTCGTGTAAAAATTTAATAATTCGATTGTTCCTCTAAAATTTATTTTGAATCCTGTTAAAGTGCTTTTAGTAATAGCAAGATAGGTATTTCCAGGGTTACAATTGTAGTCTATCTTTTGCTTTTTCTTCAATTTAGATCGATTACTTTCCTCCTCAGCTTTAGCTTCCTATTCTCTTAAATACATTAAGAATTTAATAATAGAATTTATTAATAACCTACAGGATAAAAATCAAGCAGTTTTAAAAACCGCATTTAAATATTAAAATGTAATGTAATATTGCAAAATGTATAATTGTTACAGATGTAGTAATATTAAAACAATTCTAAACGAAATGTAAAGAAATGCACAAAAGTTATAATAACAAAAAAGCAAATTACAATCAAGCTTCTAAGAATTTCTCCCTTCCAGCATTCATTTCTATTAATTAAGGGTAACATCTTTCAAAATAAATTTACGTAACAAATATCTCTTAATATATAAATAAATACTTTATCAATGAAAAAAAATTCATTGGCTGCTTATCTGATCCTTGAATCTACAATGCTCGTTCAAGTTTTCACTATGATGCAAATGTATTTTCATAAGCATTATCATTAGTACCGTAGCTTTCTCGTCGAATGTTTTATTTAATAAAATACTTGTCTATTTTTTAATTTATATTTTTATTACGTACATATAGTGTTCAGGAGGGTAGTATGAACGCGAAGTATACATACAATATAATATATACGCATATTGTATATGTATGTGTATGTGTATATTACATAAACATATTACAAAACAAAGTAATAAAAATTTTGTTGGTAGTGAAAGTCTATTAAATGCTAGACATGTGATTAAGTGTGGGCAAGTACCAAGTCGTGATTGTAATATTATAAGTATTTTAGCTTTTTGTTTACAAACTTCACATATTAAAGAAAATCCACATGAAATAACTGGTGGAATATTAAGAAATGGTCAAATATTTGGAATGAGTTGTTCATACAAGGCTGGTTTAAGTAGTATGTAAATATGTTGTTGCAGTATTGCAATATCATTAAATGTCACTAATTTAATTGATCTTCTACGTATTCTTTCTTCTCGAGAATCTATTTGATCTACAGGACAAGCACATTCTTTGGATGATCCTAAAGAAAGATTTTGACTGGGAATACTTGTTTTTTTTAAATAAGTTCGAGTTGAATTAATAGCTATAACAACACACAAGAACAATATAGGGATGAGTTAATTTATTGATTTAACAATTTACAATAACCAGAAAAAATAAGTGTTAAAAAATACTTACGTGTAGGTAAAAAACTTAATTTATTCATCACGACAAGCTATGTTTGTACAACCAAATACACAGCAATAGACTTTACTTTTAATTTTCTTTCTGGGAAATCCGTAAAAAAAAAAATTCTTTATAAAAACTTTTTAGTTTACTAATACTAGTTATTTTTAATTGTACTTTCAATAATAAATAAGCAAGTCATAAAATTAAAAAGAATATATATATCTACATAAAAATTGTGTAGTTTAGGTCAGCTATCAGCAATTTTATTGTTTACTTATAAAACATATGTGAAATTATTTATTAAAATTGTATGACTTTTTTATTTTTAATTAATATTTTCTATATAAACAAATTATAACAATGTTTAAAGTATATTTCATCAAAAATTATAGAAAAATGTTAATACTGAGTATGATAGTTTCTATTTTTAGGACATAATACTCACACTGTTTTACTTTAAATATACGGCATAATAGTTTTTACATATCATTAATTGTTTCCTTTTGAAATATGTTTATGCCGTACAGAAATAGATGACCATAAAGTACCCCCAAAAACAGTAGTGTTATTTTTATCTGCTAAAAAATATAGTCTGCATTAAAATCAACGGCATGATTTTCCTAAATTCATTGACCCTTATACTATTTGAAACAACAATAACATTTTAGAAATTGCTTTACGTTATTAATGTACGACAACTTAAACTTTTACAAAAATTGAAAAAATTTCATTTTTTGTTTTTCTCTATATTTTTTTTTAGAACAGTTTCTTTTTATCAGCAATTATACAAAACAATTGTACTTAGCAATATCATGTTAAAAAACAAGTTGCCGTACAGAGTAAAATGATTTTACAGCTGTAAAAATCAAATATACGATTAAATTAAGTTAATAATTGATATACATTCAAGAAACTAGAAATTTTAAACAGCATTATTTTAATTAGTATTTCTGAGTGCTAGAAAATAAACTGAAACTGATGCCGTTGTTTTTCAGATCATCCCTCAGACCTGTCGAAAAAGGTGGATTTTAACCCTGGATTTTCCTCCCTTGTTGCATGATTTTGCCCGGCGTTGCGGAATAATCAATTAGAATTGGTATTTAAATTGTATGAAACAAACGCCGTAAATAATCAAATGATGTAATAGACTTGGGGTTTTGTCAGAAAATCAAACATTTTTTCCGACTTTGTGGCATACTATTTTTTAACGGCACTACGTGTTTTTCTCATTATTTTCGATGGATCTATAGGTGGTAAGAATGCCGTAAAAAATCATTTGATAAAAAGCACCCGATTATTTTGTGCTTTTTATTTTCACCTGCACCCAGTTGGACAGCTTACAAGTCACGGCATAGTGCTAAAAATTATTATTTTATGCCCTTCTATCGTCCAATACAGGTTTCTTGCGAGATCATATGACCCATCGATTTTTTAGGTCGGTCATGTAGTCTATTAGTCACGAGTCTCATAATTGCTGTTACAAAGTAGTTTATATTATTATATTGAAATTTAATAATAAACCCTTACAAAATGCAAAATAAAAGAGATTTAAGTGAAAGCAGTGATACTGAATCTAGTAATAGTGATGTTCTTCCGCTAACCAGAAACGTCCAAGGCGTACGATTATAGAACATAGTAGTGAAGAGGCCGGCACGACGCGTCAATCATGGATTTAGCAGGAGAAAAAAACACACCAATAGTTTGGACATATTCTGAGACTCATAGTATAAAAGCGTCTGTTCTTACTAATTTAACCCTTTCGCTACTACGAGCGACTATAGTCGCTCTCAATGTGATGCCACTCAGGTACTACGGGCGACTATAGTCGCTTTCCATGTGATGCCGCTGAGATACGACGAGCGGCTATAGTTGCTCCCGCTAAAGATGTCGGGTAATTGTATATATGATAGGCGCCTGCAGTTGCTATGCACAGAGTATCTCACTCTAGACATGCCGCGTGAGTCTTTCGTTTTGCATCATTTGTTTTTTACGGGCTTTAATAATAAACCAAATGCCTCGATCATCAGTCTTACGACACCGGCTCGAACGTTGAGTGCACCATGCACTGTTTCGGTGTAGCGCGCCGTGCTGCGGGAGTACCGCGGCGGAGATCCGCCCCGTAGCGAAAGGGTTATGGAGACACGTAACATTCGAGTGTAAAAAAAAAAGCGGTTTTTATGTGAATTTTTTTTTGCAGCCGGTTTTATTAATATCAATAGAAATTTTTGGCATATGTAAGTTATATATCTGAACTATATTCACAATTTTTTGTGTGTAAAAATATTGTAAATTGTGTTGTCTGTGGCCACATTTTTAAGAGTCCAAAAAAAAGGTGATTTTCGGTTGCCCTCACTGGCAAAAATTGGTTTATTAGAAACATAAAAACCGAGTGTTATCCTTTAGTAGAGATGTTGGCGCAGGGAATGAACGGCAGGACATTTCGATGTTTTAATTTTTCTCAAAATAGTCGACTTTTTGCGAAAAAATTGGCATTTTTGCAGAAAAATCGCCGAGTTTTTAGAAAAGAAAAATTGGCATTTTTTCGAAAAATCCTTCTGTTCATTCCCTAAATACGTGTATCTGAGTATTACTGTACAAAATTTGGTAAGGATCGGATAAATGGTCTGGACACAGCGAGGGCAACCGTTTTAAAAACGCGAATAGGAGAAATTAACGTTTAAAGTTTTGGTAACTTACGTGGAGCGCTACGGCACGCTACGTTTAAGCTACTACAGTTTCGTAAATAATGCGCGGATCTTTTGCCAAAATTTGAAGAAATATTTTTGGAATAATATTCTTTCGGAAAATCAAAAAAAAATCGATTTTTTTGTTGACGTGTCCCCTTAAGCAAAGATCCAACAATATTAGAACTATTTTCTTTTATATTTGATAACAAACTGTGGGATATAATTATTACGGAAACAAATCGGTTCGCATACCGAGAAGTGAACGACAGTTGGTATCCTGTTACCTTAGATGAAATAAAGGCCTACTATGCATTATGTATTTATATGAGTTAAGTAAAAAAAGCAAATATACAACAGTATTGGACTACAAGAGCAGTATTAGAAACGCCAATATTTCGAAAAACAATGCTGTTTAAGAGATTTCGGCAAATTTCGAGATTTTTGCACTTCTCTAATAATGAAACTTCTGATAGAAATGACCGACTTCGAAAGGTAAGACCTATCATCAACCTCTGGAATAAAAAATTTAAAGGAAATTTACACACCTAGTGAATATATCAGCATTGACGAATCCTTGATGAAATATAAAGGGCGTTTAGCATACAAACAATACAATCCTTTGAAAAGAGCTCGATTTGGATGAAAAATTTAAAAATTGTGCGAGGCAAGTACCGGTTTCTGTCATAAATTCAAAATATATGTGGCGGTGCGCGCTCAGCAGCGCCGCGGTCGTCCGAGACGGGCACCGCGCCGGAGGCCCGAGCCCCCGGGCCGAGTTTAGCCGAACGACGATCAGTTCGAATTCGAATGAGATAGCGACTAGAGAATATAAATCAACTTACTGTACAGAGACTCAATAAAGACTGAAATTACGACCTGGCATACCTAACGGCTTACTCTTGATCACCGACACTGACCAACGCTCTATTGGAGACCTCACTATCTCCAAAGTGGTGACCCCGACGTGATTTTTCGTGATTTACGTGATAAACTTAGTTAGTGTCGTCTTTGTGTTTGCTGTTAGTGCTTGGTGTCTTTGTGCCGTCCGTCGTTAACGTCCAGTTCCGCGCTGAACCCGCCACGGGTACCGGACTCAGCGAGACACCGCTGACCAGCCAAAAAAAAAAAAAAAAAAAAAAACCGCGGGACTTTCGGCCTCCAGCCTCCAGCAGAATCCCTGGAGTCGGGAGAAAAGAGCGCCAGGATTTCCTTTGTTCATTTCCTTTGTTCTCTTTGTTTTTCCTCGCTTTGTTTGTTCCGGCACCTCTTACCCCTCCTCCCCTCCCTACAGCCACGTCTTCTTTTCAAACCAGGGACGTTACTTCCTCTTTGTCTTTGTCCGCCTGACGCTCACCGCGCGTGCGCCGCGACGCCAAGCCGAACCGACGTCCCGACAGCCGCCGGAACGGACCGAATACCTCTCTCTCTCTCGGTAACCGATTCGGCCCGAAGCGTGCCGACTACCACAGCGGCCCCATGCAACGCGCGTCGCCGTATCTCACCCCCACTCCGGTCGACGCCGAGGCAGGCGCGCCTCCGAGAGTTTTGACACACGACGCAGAGACCAGGCTCGCGCCAGGTGCGCGAGGCGTTTTCGAGCCCACCGCAGACACTCGATATGGTGGGACCCGTCGAGCGTTGCGTGCTCCCCGCCTACTGGAGTACCAACCCGAGGCTCTGGTTCGCGCAGGTCGAGGCCACGTTCGAATCCTACGGGATTCTCTCAGATCGCAACCGGTACAATCTGCTGACAGCAAGCCTACCGCCGGAGGTCGCTCAGGGGGTCTCGGACATCATCCAGCGCCCGCCAGAGTCCAACCGCTACAGGGCGCTCAAAGAGGCGGTTCTGAAACGGCTAGCAGTTTCAGAGGACGGGCAGCTACAAGCAAGCATAAGACAGCTCCTTTCAGCTATTCAGCGTCTGACCGCCGCCCTAGAGGACCGCGGCCCCAGACGCGCCAAGGCCCGGAAGCGAACTACGCCCCCGCCCCCGCAAGCAGCGGCGGTCGGTGTTACTCCCGGAAAGCGCTTGCACGTCATCGACCGGACGTCGAAACTCCGTTTCCTCATCGACACGGGCTCAGCGGTCTCTCTGCTACCACGCGCCTTCTTCAAGCGGGACCTTCGGCGAGGAACTCTCACCCTCAGCGCAGCCAACGCCTCCACCATCAGCACCTACGGCACTCACGTGATGGCTTTGGACCTCAACCTCCCGAAGCCTTTCTCCTGGAGATTCATCGTCGCCGAGGTACACGACCCCATCTTGGGAGCGGACTTCCTCGCCCACTTCGGCCTGGCAGTAGACCTGCAGAACAGGAGGCTCCTCGACGCGGACCTCATCCACCAGTCGGCCGGCACAATCCTCCCGGCCCAGATTCATTCGGTCGCGGTCATTATCCCGCCAACCGTCGCCGAAGGGACTTTCGCGGACCTCCTTCGGGAGTTCCAGGACCTGGCCACTCTGGGGAGTACGACCGTGGCCCTGCCAAATTTGGACGTCTGCCACCACATCACCACCTCAGGGCCTCCAGCAGCGGCACGTCCCCGCCGCCTCCACGGCGAGCGCCTTCAAGCAGCCCGCGCAGAATTCCGGGCCCTCCTCGACATGGGCATCGTACGGGAATCCAAGAGCTCCTGGGCTAGCCCGCTCCTGTTGGTGGCAAAACCGGACGGCTCCTTCCGCATCACCGGGGACTACCGTCAGCTCAACGACCGCACCGTGCCCGACAAATACCCGCTGCCCATCATAGAGGACATGCTGCTCGAACTCCAGGGAGACACCTTCTCGGTCATCGACCTAAAGAAGGCCTTCTACCAGCTCCCGATCGCCCCGGAGGACGCGCACAAGACTGCGATCACGACGCCGTTCGGCCTGTTCGAATTTACGAGGTCTTCGCTCGGCCTGCGCAACGCCGCCCAGTCGCTCCAGAGAGCCATGGACCACCTGCTCCGAGACCTTCCTTTCGCGCGAGCGTACCTCGACGACATCATCGTCGCCTCCCACGGCGAGGACCAACACCTGGACCACCTCAGGACGCTCCTCTTCACGCTGCGGTCGGCCCAGATCAGGATCAACCCGGACAAGTGTGTGCTGGCCAAGAAGGAGGTCATCTACCTCGGCTACGTCGTCTCAGCCGAGGGCTGCCGCCCTCCCGCCAGCAAGATCGAGGCCATTGGGGCATTCCCTCGACCTACGGACTCACGGCAGCTCCGCCGCTTCCTGGGGCTAATCAATTACTACAGGCGCTGCATCCCTGGAGCTGCGCGCCTCCTGGCCCCGCTCAACGACCTCCTTAAGGACCTGCCGCAGTTGAAGAAGCTAGTCCCCCTCACCTGGTCGAGCCTCGCGCAGAGCTCTTTCGACGCATGCAAGCAGGCGCTGGCAGAGGCCACGGCAACATCATTCCTGCGGCGCGACGCCCGCCTCCGTCTACTCACCGACGCATCCGACGTGGCTATCGGAGCCGCCCTGGAGCAATCCGACCCGGACGGGCGTTGGAAGCCCCTCGGATTCTTTTCCAGGAAGCTCTCGGACACCGAACGGCGATACAGCACCTACGATCGGGAACTGTTAGCAGCGTACGCAGCGGTCAAACACTTCGCCGGCATCCTCGAGGGGAACCCTTGCACGCTGCTCACCGACCACAAACCTCTCTCCCTCGCAGCTCACCAGCCTTCGGAGAAAGCCTCCCCTCGCCAAGCCAGGCAGCTCAACTACCTGCTGCAGTTCCCAATCACGCTGGCCTACATCAAGGGCCTGGATAACACCGCAGCAGACGCCCTCTCCAGGGTCGAGGCAATCAAGATGCCTTCCGCCGTAGACGCGGCCACCCTCGCCCGGGAGCAGACCAAGGACCCGGACCTCCCGCACCTCCTTGACAACGCCTCTCTCGCGCTGCAGCCGCTGGACTTCGACGGGACCTCTCTCCTCTGCGCGCGCAATGGCAGTTCCATCCGCCCGTACGTCCCGCGCACCCTGAGGAGACAAGTCTTCGAGGCTCTGCACGGCCTCTCGCACCCCAGCGTCCGCTCAACTACGCGGCTTGTTGCCCAGAGGTACGTTTGGCCCGGAATGAACAAGGACGTCAGCCGTTGGACCAGATCCTGCGTGCCGTGCCAGCGCTCCAAGGTGCACCGCCACAACCAGGCAGCCCTAGGCAATTTTGCAGCCCCAGATGCTCGCTTCGACCATCTCCACCTGGACCTCATCAGGCTGCCCCTGCACGCGGGCTTTCAATACTGCCTCACGGTAGTCGACCGGTTCTCCAGGTGGCCGATCGCAGTTCCCCTGCCCGACCAGCAGGCAGAGACCGTCGCCAGGGCCTTCTACGAGCACTGGGTCAGCTCTTTCGGCACGCCGCTGACCATCACGACCGACCAGGGGCCGCAGTTCGAGGCAAAGCTCTTCGCAGCCCTAGCCAACATCATCGGCGCGGAGAGAATCCACACCACGCCTTATCATCCTCAGGCGAACGGTATGGTGGAGAGGATGCATCGCTCCCTCAAGGCGGCCTTGATGTGCTGCTCTCCCACGCCTTGGCCGCAGGCCCTGCCTACAGTCCTTCTGGGTCTGAGGACAACCGTCAAGGAAGACCTGCAGGCGTCCCCTGCAGAGATGCTTTTCGGCGCCTCCCTCCGCGTTCCCGGAGATCTCCTCGCCGCAGAGAGCCGCACGGACACCGATGCTCCCTCTTTCGTTTCGGGACTCCGCAAGCTGATGAGGAAGCTGCAAGCCGTCCCCGGTTCAAGGCACGTTCCTCCGCACACGCCATTCTTCCACGAGGAGCTACGGTCCTGTCCCTTTGTCTTCAGGAAGGTAGAAACGGTCCGATCGACCTTAAACCAGCCCTATACAGGCCCCCACCGAGTCCTTCGTCGCCTCAGCGAGCAGGCGTACCTCGTCGAGGTTGACGGAGTGCCTAGGACCCTCTCGACCGCCTCACTGAAACCAACCTACCTGGAGTCCGCCGACCAGCCTCAAGACGGCACCCCTTCAGCACCATCCGCGGGAGCTCCGCGCCCTTCAAGCTCTCCAGCGCAACACCCCGCGCAAGGACCACCCCGGTCAATCTTGAAGTCGGCCAATCCTCCCACCCCCTACCGTCAAACTCAACAAAAAAGTAACGTTCCGCACGCCAGTGGCGTCCAGCACTGGTGGGGGAGTAGCTGTGGCGGTGCGCGCTCAGCAGCGCCGCGGTCGTCCGAGACGGGCACCGCGCCGGAGGCCCGAGCCCCCCGGGCCGAGTTTAGCCGAACGACGATCAGTTCGAATTCGAATGAGATAGCGACTAGAGAATATAAATCAACTTACTGTACAGAGACTCAATAAAGACTGAAATTACGACCTGGCATACCTAACGGCTTACTCTTGATCACCGACACTGACCTACGCTCTATTGGAGACCTCACTATCTCCAAATATATACCGGCCAGGATAAAATTAATGTAAATGATAGTGCGTCGTACAACGTTGTGATGGATGTTTCAAAATCAATAATAAACGATGGATATACTTTGTTTATGGAAAATTGGTACTCTTCACCCGACCTTTTTTTAAAATTAAACCAGAAAAGGACAAATGTTATCGGGACAGTTCGCAAAAATAGAAAAAATATGACAGGGGATATTCAAAAGCCTGTTTTGAAAAAAGTTGAATTTGTATGGAGGAGTTGCAATAATTTGATAGCTCTGAGATGGAAAGACAAGCGCGACGTGTATCTGATATCAACGAAACACGAAAGTGTAGAAATGGTTGAGCAGTGAGACAAAAAATTACAGAAAGTAATAAAGCCTAATTGTATCGTGGAATATAACAAAGGTATGGGTGCAATTGATCTTTAAGATCACATGTTGTCCTGTTTCCCAATCATGAGAAAAGCCATCAAAGGAGACCAAAAGCTTTTTCTTTTACATGTCACATACGGCCCTATTGAATACCTATATTGTGCATAAAATTATGCACGGTCGAAAAAAAGGAAAGTTATGTTCAATACCGAGTAAAAATAGCAGAAAAAATTTTACAAAATGTCCGATTACCGGATTACAAAACGCGTGGAAAATCTATATCAATTGAACCTTTTCTACTTCAAGCACAATATTGGGCTCATTTCCCAGAAACAATCGATTCGACAGCTCGAAAAAAACACCTAACAAGGATGTGCAAAGTTTGTTATAAGCATAAAATACGAAGCGAAACGAAGTGGGAGTGTGCGAAATGTGAAGTAACTTTACATCTGCCAGAGTGTTTTAGGAAGTATCATACCAAGGAGGATTTTTAAACTTGTTGGTATTTTCTTATTAGATATTGATTCAAGGTGAATAATTATTACAATTAAAGTTTTATTTTTAGCCGTGGTATTATTACATTCCTTGGAACAAACCCACAGTTGAAGATGCAAGGATATCTGTTGAACTGTTAAACTGTTTTATTGAATTCGTGAAATATAATTTTGTAACTGTTATCGATTACAAAATATAATATAGTATAATAATTATAATGTAATGAATCGATTGCAAATAAATAAAAAATACAAAAGGTATGAAAGTTTATTTCCACAACAGCAGTATCGTGCAAGAATGTCTATATCAGAGGCATTTACATTTCAGCTCGTATTGTGACCTTCCTCGCGCATCAGTCTGATCTGTTTACCACGCGTTGACGCCTAACACTTGGGCACGAGTTTTGTCGAGTAAGATGGCACGGCAAGGGGTTAAACATAAACAATAGTAGCCTAGACGTATCATGTGGATGAGTGCAACTGAATTTTTGGTCTTTAATACTAGTAATTTTCCATGCGTTACGGTTCCACTGAAGACCATCTGAGATGATTACATCTACCTTTATACCCACATTTTCTAATTGAATGATACAATCGATAATTAGTTTATGTAAAATCTCTTTCGTTACTGCAGTTTTACTCAAAAATGTATCCCAATACTTAAACCCATGAACAACGGAAAGGTTGATACATGAGAATTAGTGCATGGTCAGCTCTTTCATTCATTAAATACTAAGGAGTATAATCATCTATTTTGGCAAAACCGTTGAACTCCATTGTTTTAGTATTTCATTTTTTTGCTTCACTTATAAGAAATTTCATCAATTAATATGTACCTGCCTAAATAATAAATACAGAAAAATAAATATAAAAACTTTAAAGACAATTAAATCAGTTACTCAAAATGAAATGATGAAAAATGGATCATGTACGATAATCGTAAGCGTTCATCACAAAGGTTGGACAAAGATGAACCACCAAAACACTGTCACGAAACGAGATATCCACTAGAAGAAGCTGATGGTCAATGTTTGGTGGGGTATAGCTCGGGTGTAATCCGCCACAACTTTATTGAACCTGGTCAATCGATCACAGCGTATGTCTACTGTTATCAACTAGACGAAATGATGAAAAATCTTGCAATTAAACAGCCAAAATTACTTAATCGGATGACTCCAATTCTCCTGCACGACAACGCTCGACTACATGCCGCACGAATGACCGTTTCAAAGTCACAAGAATTGAAGTTACAAACTTTCCGTCACCCACCGTACTCGCCAAACATTGCCCCCACTGACTATCATTTCTTTCAAAAATTTAAACAACTTTTTATCTGGAAAAAAACTCAATTCTACACAGGCGGTCAAAATGACGTTTCTAGAGTTCATCGATTCCCGTGATTCAGGCTTCTACAGCAAAGGAATAAAAGAGCTATGTTATGGCCTTAATTTCTCAACTAAGAGTCCTCTAGCAAATTTGTAGATGCCATGAAGTGAAGAATAAGGGTTAGGTTAAGATGTAAAATAAAACACGTGATTGAGCCAATAAAAAAGATGCGAAGCTTTATTATCTCGTCAGGGAAAAGCCTTATGGCATAAAAACCCTGGATGATATTTGATTATACAATAAGAATGCACCACGTGGTGTTATCACGTGGGAAAATACCGTTGATGTGAAATATATATATATATATTGGAAAGATCTCACCTCTCACACTCCTCAAGTATAGCGATCACAACCTTAAGGGTTGTGATGTTGAATGAGCTCACTTTCAAGAGTCTTGAAGATTAGGATATTCTCATCGTTGTCCTTTGTGAATTCTTAAAGTCTTTGTCCAATATGGCCTCTATAATCCTTGAAGATGTGTAGTCGTAGGCGTCCAGTGAAGAAATAGGATGAATGTCCCTTTGTACTGGCCCAGCAGGGCGTATGCACTAGGGGATTGAGAAGTGGGGATGCGAGAGGTGGGAGTAGCTAGAGAAGCGCTTCGATAGTTACTGGTAGTTGATCGATGCTCGCAATGAGTATCGATCTAGAATCCGAATAGATGAAAGCGGACGCGCGCGAATTTCGAATACCGCTAATAACTGTACGATCCTTTCGGGTCGTACAGGTTACCTTTAAAATGGCAAAAGTGTATCGATAATATAGGTGCATACTGCTATTAAAAAGAAAAAAGTTTTTATTGGAAAAAAAATCGAATTCAATTATGAGCATTCAGTGCTCCATTTTATACTTCACAATCTAATACAACAAAGTGTATGAGGAATTGTGACCTGGCAAAAATCAAATAAAACAACATCTTTCTCCGAGAATGTGATGTTAGCTTATTTTGATAATCTTTCAAAAAATGTGTCGTCAGTGACTTTATGGTCGCAATATTCTATGCTAAAGACGACTACTATGTTAAATCACAATATTAATATTAAAAAATACACCAAAATACTTACATTTTTTAAAAACAAAACAGTTGGATACAAAGAGTAAAAAAGCAAAAACTTTGACTTTAGAAGAAATTAAACAATTTTTAAAAGAAGCTTCAGATGCCGTTCATTTAGCAAGAAAGGTAAATTCAAATCCGACATATTGTATAATGCTTATAATTTAATAATTAAATTAATATAATCTTTATTAAAGGTGTTTAGACATCGAGTTTTCCTTCCCAGATAACCGATTTTATAACCGTGTTTGTTTTTTGGTTACATACATACACACACACGTATCACTTACATACATATACACACGTATCGACTACATACATATACAAGCGTACTATGTATATATTGTTTAAACATCAAGTAACTTTTAATATTAACCACGAGATAGCGCTTCTGATAAAAGTAAAACTCGCTATTATTACGTTCCAAGTTAGTCAATATAAGCGGAATTATACTTCATGCTCGTTCTCAAGATTACATGTAGTATCGCCTCTGGGCGCTAAATGTCACAACTTTAGAGTATGAAAATTCACCTTCGTATGTCCCTTCTATGTGATACTTCATTAATGTTTTTGTGTGTTAGAAGTTACAACGAACAGCGTATAAAATTAAAAAATTAACGAGTGTTAATTGTCGCGAACCACAAGATGAGTAGAAAACCGCGAAAACGGAATCGCGAGGATCGCAAAGACAATGAAAGTCGAAGGAAAAAGAAGAGTTCAGAGAAGAAATCGAGGAAAAGAGAAGCGACGCCAGAATCTGACGACCAACATGGCGGATCGGACAAAAAGCGTCGAAGATCTCGCGCCCGTTCGAGATCGAGAGAAAAACGTTCTCGTAGCCGCTCACACGAGCGACACCGCGCAAAACGTAGGCGTGAGCGCTCCAGGTCGAGATCGAGAAGCCGCGGACGGGGTGAGCGTGCGAGTTGCGATCGCAGGTCTGTCTCGACAGTGAAGTCGAGGGTGCATACATAAACCCCGCCCCCGTGCAACGAGAAGGTGCCAGTCGTTTCGACCGTGCCTCCAGCGGTTGTTGCAGCGCCACTGGTGGAAAACGAAGACAGCAACGAGTTCAGAAACAATGAATTGTTGATCGAAGATATAATTCAAGGTAAAAAAAAAAAAAAAAAAAAAACACACAAAACAAAATCACTGGTGAGCCTGCACGAGAGGCAGGACAGGCCAGAAGAAGGTGTGGTGAGCTTGAACTCGAGTCAAGTCAGACCATAACATAAAAGTGTCAATTGTGACAGTCGGAAATGTACATTTTATATTAAATTTTTGTAGGCGACAAGGAAAACACGGTCCCTAAAACGGGTGACGACGCGAAAGAAGAGGGAGAGATCGTGGACGAAGAAATTTTACAAGTGTTCGGTGACAACCCAATCCAATCCAACAAGGTGGATGCAAAGATTCACCCGTCATTCAGGCCTCACTGGGATTATTGGCTGTCGTCGGGCCTTAAAAAAGAGGACACGGAAAAGTTGTTGGAGAAATATAATCAAGACGAATCCTTCAGTGCTCCAACGCTGAACCCCGAAGTTCGAGCAACGCTTTCAGAGAGTGCCGTTAAAAGAGATGGACATTTCGAAGAAAACCAGAAAATGATAGCTAGCGCGATGATCGCGTTGGGCTCAGCAATTTCCATGATTATCAACGAGCCGCAGGAACCACCGGACAGAGCGGTGATGATTGAAAGGATGTTTGAGGCTGGAAAACTGATGGCTGGACTTTTCTATAAACAAACCACGGCGAGGAAAGTGTTCATCGAACCGGGACTTACCAAACAAGTCAAGGACGTCCTGAATAACACCAAGACAGACAAGTTTCTGTATGGGCCGGAACTCGGAGCAAAATTCAAAGAGGCAAGGACGATCACCGGAGTGGGAAACACTATGAAGACTCAGCCACAGCCAGCTCTCAAGAAGGCACCGTTCACGACAAAAAACTGGGTCAATGCCCAGGCACGTCGGCCGTTCACCTGGGCCAAAAAGAGTTTCAATACATACGGACAGGCGAGACAGCAGTTTTCCAGGTCCGGAAAGGCACTCTTCGCCCACAGGCAGTTTCAGAACCAGACTCAACGGAAGAATCAGAGGACGGGGACGAAACCGAAGTAGAGGTACATCAGACAGGAGGTCGACTGCGCTGGTTCAAAAATCAATGGCTCAAGTTAACCAAGGACAAATTTGTCTTTGAGTGTGTAGAAGGATACAAGATCAAGTTTGCAAGGCAGGTCGTGCAAACTTGCCCTCCAGTAGAGCCATTGTTTTCTGAACAAGACTCATGTAAGGTTAAAGAAGCGATCTTAAAGTTAATCAACGAACAAGCAATTAAACAATGTGACCCTATTAAGGGGCATTTTCTGTCTTCCTATTTTACGGTTCCAAAACCCGATGGTTCACACCGATTCATACTCAACTTGAAAAAACTTAATTTTTTTTATAGATACAACGCACTTTAAATTGGAAGATATGAGAACTGTCAGTAAGATCATTTGCCCGGGTGACTTTATGTGTAATTTGGATTTACAAGATGCATATTTATGCATCCCCGGTCACGAAAACAGTCGAAAATTTTTACGCTTTACATTCGAAGGAAAAATTTACGAGTTTGTTGTCCTCCCTTTCGGCTTATCGACAAGTCCCTTAGTATTTACTAAAGTAATGAAACCGGTTGTGAATTATCTTAGGTCAAAAGGTCTAGAGTCGGTTGTTTATTTAGATGATTTCTTGTGCATAGGAAAAGATAAAGCTAGTTGTCGAGAGAATACGATTCAAACGATCGCGTTACTTAAAAGTCTTGGTTTCCTTATAAACTACGAGAAAAGTAATTTGAGCCCGAATCAGACTTGTAAATTTTTAGGTGTAGAAGTCGACACAGAAAAGTTTTGCATAAGACCGACAAGCGATAAACGAGTCAAGGTTTTTGAGCTATGTAACGAGTTCTTGTTTAAAGAAACGTGTACTATTCGTGAATTCCCGCAGTTTATTGGAATTTTAATCAGCTTATGCCCCGCGGCTGAGTATGGTTTTGCAAACACGAAACTTTTAGAGAGAGAAAAATGTTTTGCGCTCATTTTCAATAATGGTAATTATGAAGCAAAGATGATCGTGTCAGAATGGGCCCGCAAAGATATTTGTTGGTGGCAGGCGAACATTTTCAAAACAGAGAGTAGAATTAAAACCTTCAAGTTCAAAGCCGAAATTTTTACAGACTCGTCGACTTCAGGCTGGGGGGCTGTAAGGGGTAGTAAAATAATACACGGGACTTGGAACAGAAGAGAAAAAAAGCTTCATATCAATCATTTAGAATTACTCGCGGTGTACAAAGCGCTTGAAGTTTTAGGCGAGGGTCTACATGACTGCGAGGTATTATTGAGAATCGACAACACGACGGCCTTGTCTTATGTAAACCGAATGGGAGGCATAAAGTATAGTAATTTCAATTGTTTAGCAAAGAAAATTTGGCAGTGGGCCGAAAACAGTAGGATTTTGTTGTACGCATCGTATATCAAATCGAAAGATAATAAAGTAGCAGACGCCTTATCAAGGATCAGTAATGTAGACACCGAATGGGAATTGTCGAACCGCGCATTCAAAGAAATTGTTGAAAAGTTTGGTCAACCTTTAGTTAATCTTTTCGCGTCTAGGTTAAACGCAAAATGCAACCGTTTTTTCTCGTGGCATCAGGATTCTCAGGCAGAAAATATAGATGCGTTTACGGTAGATTGGGCCAGTTGCGGTTTTTTCTATGCTTTTTCACCTTTTTCATTAATTTTAAAAGTGTTACACAAAGTTAAAAGAGATAAAGCGGAAGGAATAATAGTAGTCCCAGATTGGACAGCCCAACCGTGATACCCTGTGTTATTAGAGCTAGTGACAAGCGAATTGATTATTTTTAAACCTAATAAAGATTTGTTATTATCAGCTTTCAGGACAACGCACCCTTTGAAGCAACACCTTTCATTAGTGGCCGCGAGAGTTTCAGGCAAAGCCTGTTGAGAAAAGGAGCACCGATAGAAGCATTAGACATTATGACCGCATCCTTATGAGACGCGTCGATTAAACACTATAGTTCAGGAATAAAGCAATGGTGGGAGTTTTGTGCCAAGAAACAATTAGATCCTTTCGATACTCAAGTAGATCAGGTTTTAAAGTTTTTAACAGAAAAGTTTCGCAGTGGTGCTTCTTATGGTACACTCAATACGATTAGATCAGCGATCTCGCTCATATCGAACAAGAGTTTAGGCGACAACTCGTTAGTAAAACGGTTTTTTGAAGAAGTGCATAAGCTTCGACAATCACGAACAAAGTTCAATGTTACATGGGATGTCAATATTGTACTGGACTACCTGGAGCCATTATTTCCGTTAGAATCTTTAACGTTAACACAAGCTAGTTACAAAACCTTGATGTTACTCGCTCTTGCTACGGCGCACCGAGCGCAAACCTTTGAAAAAATCAAAATAGAAAACATTCGAAAAACGCATTTTTCGATAGAAATTTTGATTACAGATTTGATTAAAACCTCGGCCCTAGGTAGAAATCAACCAGTCCTTATATTACCATTCTTTGAAGACAAACTTAGTTTATGTGTAGCTTCCAATATTTTAAATTATATTCAGAAGACGAGTGAAGTGAGAAACGGCGAGAAGAATTTTTTTTTGAGTTTAAAGAAACCCCATAAAAAGATAGGATCACAAACCGTAAGCAGGTGGTTGAAAACCACACTAAAAGAGAGCGGGATAGATACTGAGATTTTTATGGGGCACTCTACCCGGCACGCGTCAACTTCGGCAGCTTTGTCACGAGGTGTAGATGTAAGTGTTATTCGTAAAACAGCGGGATGGTCGAGAAACTCGTTCGTTTTTGTAAAATATTATCATCGCGAGATAAGCGAAAATACGGAATTTGCAAGGTCAATTATAAGATAAAAATCAAAACAATATGTGATTGTTCGCCCAAATATTAGATTGATAGAATATAAGTTTGTTAATTTTTTAAATTTATCCTAGTCCTTGTCCTCCTAAAATAAAATTGCGACTCTAAACAACTACATGTAATCTTGAGAACGAGCATGAAGTATAATTGACGATTAAACGAACTTACCTGTAAGTGAAGTTCGATCGTAATTATACGAAGTGCTCGTTCGAAAAGATTACATCCCTCTCATAATGCTTACTCAGCATCATCCCCTCCCTTATAAAAAAAAAAAAAGAGCAATTTCATTTACACACAGTCTCTAAATTAATAAAGTATCACATAGAAGGGACATACAAAGGTGAAATTTTCATACGCTAAAGTTGTGACATCTAGCGCCCAGAGGCGATACTACATGTAATCTTTTCGAACGAGCACTTCGTATAATTACGATTGAACTTCACTTACGGGTAAGTTCGATTTAATCGTCAATAAACATTGTATCCAGTGATCCCATTCGTAAGAAAATTAATATTATTAGATAAATAATATAATTAATATAATTTGAAGCCTTGTACAATCCAAAATTCAACCTGTACGATAATTAACGATTTTACGATAATTCGATATTAATTCGATTTGTAAATATAGTTTTTGATGTGTCTCAATATTGTTTTTTGTTTTGTTGTGTTTCGATTAGGAGCGCTCGCTTGCTCAGCCTCCAGCGCCTCCCTATTACCCCCACTGCTGTCACTTAGATTACTTAGTCATATACAGCTACAGTCACAAATCACATATACCATAAACTACACAGTCAGCGATCCCATTCGTAAGATAATTATCGTACGCGTACGATAATTTGAGGCCTAATACGATCCAAAAATCGTGGCGTACGATCCATTTGGAATTTGGAAAACTTGATGACCTTTTTTTTTGAATCAACAAATTTTGGAAAGGTGCACCCCACCCCAACCCTCACTCCCACCACCACTCCCACCACAACCCACCACGATCTCCCGGCGAACGATCGTTTTCATGATAGGGTTTGGGAACTTGATGAGTAAAAAAAACTTGAAACTTGGACAATTTTTCTAATTTTTCAAAATTTTGTCCGAGATTTGTCGGATTTCAAATTTTCCCGGGCGTACGATAATTTTGCGCCCCTGTGTCGATCAAACGAACTAAAGTCTCTGGGATCACTGTACACAGCAGTGCTGTCAGATCGTGGGTAAATCTTACCCTCTCCCTGTGCCACTGGGATTGCACACAATGAAAGTTTTCCATGTTCGTGTGTTTGGGATGTCGAAAGAAGTCGAGTGTAACCGATGTTGGCGGGCACGCCGGAGTGGCACACTATGAAAGCGACTCGTGTCGTCCGAACACATGGACACGAGTCGCTTTCATAATGTGCCACTTCGTGGCCAACCGCCAACTTCGGTTACACTCGGCTTTCCTCGACATCCCAAACAAACGGACATGGAAAACTTTCATTGTGTGCAATCCCAGTGGCACAGGGAGAGGGTAAGATTTACCGCATGATCTGACAGCACTGCTACGCAGTCCTATTTGAAAAATTTGAAGATCAGATCTTCGTGACGTCGTAAGTTGACAGTTAACGGTTTAACAATTTTTTTTTTTTTAATCATCAAATTTTGAGTTGAACAGATGAAAAATACTGGAAAAAAAGAAGACAAGAAGAAAATGAAGAAAAAAAGCAAGAAAACAAGAAAAAACAGAAGAAAACAGAAGAAAAAGCAAGAAAACAGAAGAAAGCAGAAAAAACGATTGAAAAAATAGAATGACATAGCAGCATAACAGCATAAGCATACAGGTGCGGATTCATGCTGACGCTTGACGCTAGTTTTGAGCGTCAAATTTGACCACATCATATAATTTCGATTGAAGTGCCATTTAGTTAAGAAGTAACGATAAAGCTGAAAATATTTGAGATTTAAATTAATTAACGCTGGTATCATTTATTTGACAGTGAAAAAAGTAAAGATACACGCAGTTGCGCTTGTTAGATATTATTTAATATATTTATTTATGAAATATTATAAAATATAACATATTATAGATTTTTGAAGAGGTAATACATATAATAATTCTCTGTTTAATATAAATTAAACAAATCATTTTTTGCTTTGTAAAAAATTAAATACTACATTCTAACCTATTGATACTCATAAAAATATAAAAAAATATTGTAATATGCCGTACATGTCATACAAAAGACAAATGGTCATTAATAAATTGTATTGATAATGTTGTTCTTACAAGTATTTTATAAATTATTATGTTTGCACTGTTAATTGTACTGTGTTGTTGTTGATCTGAATAGGTTAGGGAATAACATAAATCGATAAGTCAACTTTCGATTTTTTTTACTTGTAAAACGCTATTTTAACCCTTTGACTACTGTTGGCGCCCATTGGTGTTCGACACATGTTGGCTTCCCGGTACTGTTAACGCCCATTGGCGTCCGACACATGTTGGCTTCCCAGTACTGTTGACGCCTATTGGCGTCAAAATCAAATTTCGCTTGTTTCGCCCGTTTTAAAATTTTATAATTGGTCTTATGGTAATGTAGACCTCTAATGGTAATGTAAGTTACCTATTTCGATTAATTTATTTTGATTCATTTAAATTTAATAAAAAAATATTAGAAAAATACTTAGATGAAACTAATGGATAAAAATTAAGAGGTAGGGATACTAACAATGAGCCTTTTCGTTTGATGCAAAAGAATTTTCCGTCTCCATATGAAAACAATAAAGTGATTCGAAAAAGTGCAAGGCGTAGATGTGCAATGTGTGCAAAAAATGATAAGAGAAAAGATACGCATTACGAATGTAAAAAGTGCAATGTTGGATTATGTAATTATCCGTGTTTTAGTTTGTTTTGTATCTTTCTTCTTTGGACAAATGTACTTCCAATTGTATTTCTTGTTTTAAAAAGACTTGTATCATTCTCTTTTTATAGCTGTATGGTAAACTGCCTTTGTGAGTTATAAAAAAGAGATGTGTCTATTACATTGTAATGAATATTTTTGAAATTCTTGAATCATTCTCTGGACCATGACCGATCAAAATGGTCTCAGCAGTTATTAATTTCAGTATTTTTGCTGCACGCTCTTGAAACATGTTGTTGCATTTGTAGAAGTTCGCAAAATAAATGAATATTTTGAAACAATTAACAATTGTTATAAAAATATATGCTAACAAAAGTCCATGTGAATAATGACCCATTCGGTTAAACTTGTAGAAGGACATCTCTTATAATTTTGCCTTCTTCTTGCTCTGTCTCTCTTTTTTCTTCCCTCTACTGCTACTTCTTTCTTACTGTTTCTTTCTTTGAAGAATATATTCAATCGTCAAACTCACTTGAATCCCTAAATTGCTACATAATATAAATTTATTAAAATTAATATATATTACAGAAGATAATTCAATTATAATTGTTTGGAATATGTAAGCAAAGGAATGTCATCAACTATTGATGTGCAGATTAACACAGGTACTAACCGAACCAAACAGACATATAATATTCACATAATTAAATAGTGCTTAACATATTTCTTAATATTTTATGCAATACTATTTTATATATTATATATTTTACGTTTATTTTATATTTTTATATCTAAATATTTATAGAAATTGATTTTAGTTGTTTCATCATTTTGAAATCTTTCCTTCCCCTCGATGATTACTTGTCTTTTTTTTTTAATAATTATTTAAATATTTCCCATTTTGGTCTTTTTCTTTTTTCTTTTTGAAGTTTCCCTAATATTTTCAGTTTCAGTAAAGAACTGTAAAAACGGTAAAAACGGCGTACTGCAGGAAGAAAGACTTGTTTGTACAAAGATCGTACACAGATCGTACACGGATCGTACACGGATTGTGGTGGTGCTTCTCGAAATTTCGATTCATTATTCGATTTTGATGACTAAAAAAAAAAAGAAAAAGTCATAAAGTTTTCGAAATTCTAAATTGGATCGTACACCCTGAATGAGGGATACTACAAGGCCTCAAATTATCGTTCGCGTACGATAATTATCGTACGAATGGGATCGCTGGGTCAAACTCGGGACTCTTGCCAGGCGTGGAGCCATTGCCGCGTAGAGCCATTGCCGCGTGGAGCCATTGCCGCGTGGAGCCATTGCCGCGTGGAGCCATTGCCGCGTGGAGGAGGAGGAGTTAGCTTTAACAGACTCCCTGTTGCGACGGGGGTACGTGTGAGGGGAGCCCTGGCGAATAGGCTGGCTGAGTGGATTAAGAGACCGCACTCTATCGAGTCGACCTTTAATGCCGCTCAACTGATGGCCGGCCACGGATGCATCTCCGCGTACGTTCATAAGATAGGAAAAAAGACATCCCGGCAGTGTTTTCACTGCGAGGCGATGGTTGACGATGCAGAGCACACACTGCTCGGTTGCCCGGCGCAGTAATCCCAGAGACTTTAGTTCGTTTGATCGACACAGGGGCGCAAAATTATCGTACGCGGCAGAAAATTATAGTACAAAATTTTGAAAAAGTTGGAAAAAGTGTCCAAGTTCCAAGTTTTTTTTTTTTTTTTTTTTACTCATCAAGTTCCCAAACCCTATCATGAAAACGATAAAAACGACCGTTCGCCGGAAGATCGTGGTGGGTGGTGGTGGGAGTAGTGGTGGGAGTGGTAGTGGGAGTGAGGGTTGGGGTGGGGATGCACCTTTCCAAAATTTTTGACTAAAAAAAAAGGTCATCAAGTTTTCGAAATTCCAAATGGATAGTACGCCACGATTTTTGGATCGTACAGGGCCTCAAATTATCGTACGAATGGGATCGCTGGCCCGGTGTGGGCTGATGCCAGAAGCGATCTGGTGGCGGCGATAGGTGGGGTGTGACCTACTCTTCCTGAGATAATCAGGGCCTTTCTAGATACTCCGGGGGGGTGAACCGCATTCCAGTCCTACTCAGAACTTATGATGAGAAGGAAGGAAGATGAGGAAAGGAGGAGAGAGAAACGGTACGATTGGAAGGGTGCGTGCGCGTGTGTATGCGGACGGACGTGTGCGTGCAAGGCCGCAAGGGAGAATAACTCTAGCGCGGCCGCCGCGGGCAAGGCTTAGGCCAGCCTTGGCGGCGCCTCCTCCCCGGAGGTCTACAACCTTGTCGTGGTGGGGAGGCTTAGGTGCTCCCACGGCCTCTGTGAGGGATTATTCCTTCACACTGGTGAAGAGCACTGACCAAGAGTAGACCCAGGTAGCGGTCATCATTGTCCTGTGGTCCTGACAGGACATTGCTCTTGTTAAGAATATACATTGTATATTGTACATATCTGGGACCGTAGATATTCCACCACACACATGTACGACTCCCCACCTAGTATGTATGAGAGTGTCGTACGAGAGAAAGACGCGCGACGATGTGGTGGCGCTGTAGGAGTTCCGCTATCGCTTGTTACACTCACGCTTCGTTAGTTTTTAATAATAAACGAGAGTTAGTAAAATCACCGGTATATATAATGGTTAACCTTCATATAAATTCCCTCCTGTTTTCCTTAACAGCTCTGACTCAAGGTTCCGCCCTTGCCTTCGCTAGGCATGCCTAACACTTACTCCTTTTGCTGAGTGTAGCATGATCCTAAACCCTTGTTCCTCTCCTCTTAATCGCTCAACCCCTCCTCCTCTCCTCACTAAAACGGAGCTTGTCTCCAAATCTGTTTCAGAAATATGGAAGGTACAACCACTGAAAGTATCAAACGGAGTGGGAGGGATACCCGATCCACGGCGGCTTTAGGGGGTGGTCTGTCAGGCCCCCGGTCGTCGACAGCCAGCGACTGTCATGAGCCTGAGGCAGGCAACCCGGCCTCGACTCTAGCAAAGGCGACGGGAAGGTCTCTGCAGGTGAGTAACCTGGCCTGCAGTGACAGCAACGCTACAGGAAAGTTGGATAACGACGATGGCGTGGAGCTAGAAGAACGGCAGAAGGCCGCTCGCCCCATCAAGAAGCTTGGCCTTAGTGGGACTTTCTTAGTTGGCTCCACTCAAGGCAGGAAAAGAAGACGTCCAAACATTTCATCGGACGAAGAGAGAACCCAGCACCGGGATCTTCAAGAGAAGAAAAATTGTGCACGGTGATACCAGTGAAAGTGACACCAGTAACAGTGGCTTTGACACCAGTGAAAGTGACACCGGTGGGAAGTGAAGTGTGCTCGGCGACGTCGGTACGGCTACTAGAGCCGGGACGACTTGCCAAAAAGAAAGAAACTTGATCTCCGCGGCAGAGGAGGAAGGAAGGAGGTCAAGAAACATTAAGGGAGAGGTCTCTGGGCGGATGAAGGGCAGCCTTATGGGGGCCCTGAGCCTGGTGACTGAAATGGAGCGGCGTCTCCTTCAGGGGGACCGGAACCATTCCGAGAGTGAGGCGATCCAGGCCCTAAGGAGGGAGTTGAGGGATCTGGAGGCCCGCCATGAGGCTGCTCTAGAAAAGATAAAGACTCTAGAGCGAAACCAAAAACCGAAGAAGTGCGCTCTGCCCGCTCCTCCTGGGGCTCAGAGCGAAGTGAACATTGGCGAAAAGGTGCTCGCGGAGGTGCGAGCTCTTGCAAAAACGGTCGCTGAATTGCAGCGATCAAGGAAGGAGGTGCCGGCTCCGGCTCCGGCTCCGGCTCCGGCTCCGGCTCCGGCTCCGGCAGCGACTATTCCTGCGGCTCCAGCTGCGGTAAAGTTCAGCTTTGGGCTGGGGACGGGCAGCGCACCCGGGCCGGGAATATAGGCTGCTCCACGCCCGGTGTCCGCACAGGGCGCGAGCAAGGCTCCGTGCCCGTCCCCACGGATTACACCTAGGGATGCCCAGGAACCAGCGTCCAAGGAGGACGCGAGTTTTACGGTGGTGCTGGGCAGGAAGAAGCGCAGGGCCGTGGCAAGGCTCTCCAAACCGGAGTCCTACCACGGCACTGTCCCCAGCACCAAAGGGGCTCCTTCAAAGGGGACCAACGCGAAAAAGGAGCTAAAAATGTTCATACGGATAAAGTAAATCCGAAGAAGAAGTGGGACAAGGGAAGGGAGCGGTCAGCGGCCATCTCCCTTACATGTCCAGGTCGGATCTTTTACCGGGATGCTGTCCTCCGAACGACGGAGAAAATCAATCTCAAGGAGCTCGGAGTGACAGACATGAGGTATAGGAGAGGTCTGTCGGGTTCCCTGATCTGGCAGATACGGGGAGCTGATGCTGCCAAAAAAGGAAGACGGTGTCGCGGAGGCTCTTAAGAGGGTCCTCCCTGAGGTCAAAGTCGCGAACTTTAGCGAATGATTGACGTGTGGCTCGTCGGTTTAGATGTGGCTGCAACAAGCACGTCAATTAGATGTGCTTTGTTGGAGGTAAAGTCGGGCATAGACCCGAACTCCATCAAAGTTGGAGAGATCCGTGTGGGCCGTGGAAGGGCTGGAGAAGTTACTGTCTCCGTTCCCGTTGCCATGGCCCATGCGGCACTTAAAGATGATATTAGTGGTCGGGTTGTCGACAGTTCGCGTAAGGGAACTGAAACAAAGGCCACTAAAGTGTTTCAAGTGTTGGGCCAGAGGTCATGTAGTGGCCTCCTGCCCATCGACGACTGGCAGAGAGGGTCTGTGCTTCGTGTGCGGCAAGCCGGGGCACAAGGCCCGGGAATGCAAAGAGAAGAGGCCATGCTGCCCGGTATGCTCGTCTGCGGGACGCCCTCGGACAAACCACCGGGCTGGCTCAAGGGACTGCCCGATTGTTCCTCCTAGGAAGAAGGGGGAGGGCAGAGCCCCCCCCCGGGAGGCCGATGCGACTAACGGAAATAACAGGCCCAGTGGTTCAACACTGGAAGAAGTAAAAATGGAGGTCCTCGCTCCTAACACCGTTGCACTCAATGAGGGCGGCGGGGGGAAGGAGGGCCCCGAAAAGCCATAGGTTGTAGGAACCAACCTTGGAAACAATGGAGAGGGTTATACAAATTAACCTAAATCATGCGCGTCGGGCTCAGGATCTCCTGGCGCAACGCATGGTAGAGCTTGAGGCCGGCATCGCGATTATATCAGAGTCGTGGTGGGTCCCCGAGGGAGATAGGAGTTGGTTCCCATCCCTGGGTGGTGACCCGCTCTCCGCAATTTTCGTTGGCCGAAGTAGAAGAACATGTAGCCTGGTGCGACAGGGTTCTTTCTACGTCGCTGTCAAGTGGAGGGACTCACTGGTGATATCAGTGTACTTCCAACCCAGCGGGGATGTTGCGTTATTCGAGGGGCTCCTTGACGAGCTCCAGGCACTTATTGCGGACTACCCTGCCCTCCCAGTACTGCTAGCCGGGGACTTTAACGCCCGGGCTCCTTTCTGGGATCCAGATCGCAGGGGTAACTGTAGGGGTGCCCTGCCCTATGACTGGGCTAACGGGCTAAACCTTTGGCTCTTTAATCGAGCTGGCCACCCCACGTGCGTTAGACCTTTCGGGTCGAGCGTAATCAACCAACCGTTGGGCTCAGCAGCTGCTGGTGCCTGAATTTCGGACTGGAAGGTAGATGAGGCTGAGTCCCTATCGGACCGCTCAAATTTAACCTTTGTCTATGGTCAGGGGCCCGTAGAGTCCGGAGGTCTGCACCTACGAGGGGGAAAAATC
This sequence comes from Polistes dominula, assembly GCF_049000335.1. Classification (NCBI taxonomy): domain Eukaryota; kingdom Metazoa; phylum Arthropoda; class Insecta; order Hymenoptera; family Vespidae; genus Polistes; species Polistes dominula. The sequence goes on from NW_028301043.1 coordinate 136,890, forward strand.
CCTCGCTGAGCCGTCGGAACTCTGGATAAGGATAAGCTTTCCGCAGCGCTCTTAACAGGGAATCTGGTCTGGCCTGACTCTGGCGATGAGAGCAGCAGTGTGGCCAGCCTGGTTGGATGGGCTCGGGACACCTTGAGACAGGCATGTGACATGGCTATGTCCAGGTCCGGTGCTCGGTTCAACCGAAGGAGGAATGCTCCCTGGTGGTCAGGTGAGATTGCCGACCTCAGAGCGTCTGCGACGGCTGCGAGGAGGCGGCTAACCAGAGCTAGGAGGAGGCAGGAACCTCAGGAGATTGGCCAACTCTTGGAGGCTCGGCGGGCCGCAAGAGGGCTCTTGCCAGGGCCATCAAGAGGGCAAAAAAGAGTGCGTGGAAGGACTTCCTGAGCCTGCTTGAAGAGGACCCATGGGTTAAACCATACAAAATGATCATGGGCAAGTTGAGGCCCTTCACCCCGCCTGTCACAGAAATGTTGGAAGAGGCAGATCTGGAGCGGGTCTTGGCGGGGCTATTCCCAAGTCAGCCGGAATATGTCCCACCGCCTGTGACTATTACTACTGGTGATGTCAGCATCTCAGAGGAGGAGGTCGCGGCTGCCGCTTCAAAGATCGCAAGAGGTAAGGCTCCTGGCCCCGATGGGGTGCCGGGCTGTGTTGTGCGGCAGGCAGCGACACTTTGTTGTCGTGGCCTGGCGCGATGTTTCTCGGCCTGCGTGAACAGCGGCTTGTTTCCGACCGCCTGGAAGGAGACCAGACTGGTCCTCCTAAAGAAGGGAAGAGACAAGCCCCTGGATCAACCTGGGTCATATAGGCTGATCTGCCTCGTCAATGAGGTAGCCAAGCTGTTTTAAAAGGTCCTAGTGAACCAAATAAACAGTTTCCTGGAGCGGACTGAAGCCCTATCCCTGTCACAGTTCGGGTTTCGTACGGGCCGTTCGACGATCGATGCAATCCTGTCCGTCAAAGACTTTGTCGGTGCGGGTTTGCGAAATGGAAATGTGGTGGTGTTGGTCAGCCTTGACATTAAAAACGCCTTCAACTCGTTGTCATGGCCGGTGATCACGGAGGCTCTAGAACGCAAGGGCCTCCCGCCACACATACTGGGCGTTATATACAGCTACTTCCGGGACCGAAAGCTGGTGTTTTGCACCAAAGGCGGTGGGCTCGCAAGTAGGACTGTGCGATGCGGGGTGCCACAGGGGTCGGTCCTTGGCCCTACGCTATGGAACGTGGCCTATGACAGCGTCCTTCGTGTCCCGCTGGCTGGAGGCTCCCGTGTGGTCTGCTATGCGGACGACACGGCCCTCTTGTCGGTGGGGCGGAACCTGTCATTGGCTATTGAAAATGCTGAGCGAGACCTTCGGGGCATCGTAGATGCGATCGAGGGTTTAGGTCTCGTGGTGGCAACACAGTAGACGGAGGCGACGGCCTTCCCTGCCTCCGCCCTCCGTGGACGCAGGGGTGCTGCCCCTCCTGAGATCAGAATCTGGGGGTCCTCTATCCCGTTGGGATCTGGGGTTAAGTACTTGGGGGTTTTGCTGGACTCAGATATGACGTTTAGGCCCCACTTCGAGTCCCTGGTCCCGAGGATAGACGGAACCTTTAGGGCTATCCGGAAAATCCTCCCGAACCTTTATGGGCCGAGGGAGAAAATACGGAGGCTCTATAGCAGTGTGGTCCATTCGATGCTCCTGTATGGGGCCCCCGTGTGGTGGCGTACGATGGTAGAGGACCAAAGGGTGAAGAGGGCTGTTCAGGCTGTGCAGCGCAGAATCGCCATCCGTGTGTATTGCGCGTACCGGACGGCCTCCTTCCATGCGGTCATGATGGTTGCGGGGATTATTCCCCTCGACCACCTGGCCCCTCGGCTAGCGGAGGCCTATGCCGCCCTTAGGGATCTAGAGGGACTCGTCCTTCCGGGCACTAGGGCAAGGCTGTGGGTTCTTGCCAGGCGCGGTGCAATCGCCGCGTGGAGGGGAAGAGAAGTTAGAACTGCGGAATTCCACAATCCCAACGGGGATACGTGTGAGGGAGGCTCTGGCCGATAGGCTTGTGGAATGGGTCGAGAGGCCGCACTCTATTGAGTCGACCTTTCGCACCACACAGCTGATGACCGGTCATGGCTGCTTCTCGGCATACGTTCATAGGATCGGGAAAAGAGAGTCCACGCAGTGCTTCCACTGCGAGGCACCGTGCGACGATGCAGAACACACGCTGCTCGACTGCCCGGCATGGGTTGACGCCAGAGACAATCTGGCTGCAGCAATAGGAGGGGGAAGGCCCACACTCCCTGAAATAATCATGGCCTCCCTGAATACTCAGGGAGGGTGGTCCACCTTCCAATCCTTTGCAGAACGCGTCATGAAGACAAAAGAGGAGGAAGAGAGAAGAGAGAAAGACGCAGAGTGCCTGGGAGGGCGCGCGAGGGGCCGCAAAGGAGTATGACTCCAATGCGGCCGCCGCGAGCGAGGCTTCGGTCAACCCTAACAGCGTCTTGTTCATCCTAGTGCGCTGCTGCAACACCTTTGGAAGAATGAGCACAATATGTGCATGACGTCAGGACTGGAGTTGTAACTGCGCCATTAGGCGGGTAACAAAGCCGGTCATCCTGGCAGAAAGGTCACTACTCCGGGGTTAATCTCCATTGAGGGGTGACAGATATTGAGGAAAACTGGTATACTAGCGCCATATCCGCGTTAGAATCAATGGACGGGATCGGGGAAATACCGCCCCAGATCGTTCGGGGTGGACACAGGGCGACGAAATCCACTTGCTTGGAGATGCTGCTCGTCCACACCCAATTGGTGAAAAGAAACAGGAGGTTTTTATTCGGTAGGCGATGTAGTACATCGAATCCGACACTCCCTGGGTACCGGGCCCAGGGAGTCTTTGGAAGATTTTTCCTCCTGTCGAAAAAAAAAGCCTTGGCGGGGGCCTGACTTGGTCTAATGCGCCGCTTCACCCTCATCGGTAGAATGAGCACAAGATATGCATGGAGTGGGAGTAGGCGCGGTCACTGCGCTACTGCGCATAAAAAAATATTTACGTTCCAGTATTCTTTATGAAATTATGATCAGAAATCGCTATCTTTCGCTACTCAGCATAATCCATTTTACACACGAATTTGAGCGTAGTGATGATCGTTTAGTCAAAATTAGAGATGTAGCTAATATCTTTCGAGAATCGTTCAATCATACATTCCATCCATTTCAAGATCTTTGTATTGATGAAATCCTTATGTTATAGAAGGCCGTTTGTCATTCAAACAATATATTCCTTCGAAAAGGAATAGATTTAGTATCAAATCTTACATGCTTTGTGATGGCAAAACCGGTTACGTGCAAGATATTATAGTTTATTGCGGACGTTCAACATTTGTTAAAAATACAGCTACAGCGATTGGAAAATCGGGTGCGATAGTTTAGTCGCTTTTACAACCATTCTTACAAAAAGGTCACGCAGTCTATGTAGATAATTATTATTCGAATACGGCATTATTTCTATTGTTGCATAATAATTGTACTAATGAGTGCGGCACGGTTAGCAAAAGAATAAAGGTATATTCTACATTACTATTTCTCGACATATAAGTCGAACATGTGTCCAGTAGCCGTCAATACTAGCGACGTTACCTTGCCTGACACATAGGCCGAGTTGCGACCAACTTATCTTGTAACTAGATATCTATCTATGTATTTATGTATAGCCAATAATTCTTGATATATTTAAAAATTTATCCTTTTTATGTTATCCATATATGTGTTATATTGCGTCCAGTATCTATTTGTGATCTCTTGTTAATTATTTACAATTTTATACTTTTTTTTATTATATTTGATTACTTATTACCCAACCTGATATAAATGAGACTGATAATTATTAACGTAATATGTAAGTTAAAAGTTATTCGCAATCATGAAACTAGTAAATCTCATTTAATCATGTTAAAAGGTTTTAATAAACAAACAAAAATTGCTAGTTTTATAAATAAAGCTTCAAGTGAAGTTCAAAATGATTCAATGCATGGTAAAATTTCTCGGGCAGAAATTTAATTGTGTAGCTGTTTTGCAGAACACAATGTACCTTTTAAGATTATGGATCACTTATCACCGTTACTCCAGGATTGTTTTCCTGATAGTTACATTATAAAGCAAGTGCGATTAAAATCTTCTGAGAGCGCGTGCATTAATAAAAACGTAATCGGATTTGCTGAAAAAGAAGAACTAGCTAGTAGATTACAAAAAACTCCTTTTAGTGTAATGATAGATAAGTCAACTGACATTTCAATGACTCAAACATTGTGTATTATTGTATGCTATCACGATAAATGTCTAGGACGAAAAGCTAGTAATTTTTAGAAGTTATGTAAAATTTTTAATGATGATTCTAGAGAAGTATATGCTACAGCAGAGCATCTTATCAATTGTGTCCGGCAATCTTTTCAACGCTTCTCTGTATCCTTTGACAAAATTATTAGTTTCGGGTCAGACGGATCTAATGCGATGATGGGTAAACATAATTTAGTAAGAACAAGATTTGAAGATAGTTGTCCTACATTTACATCATGATATGTATTTGTCATTCGCTTCACATTTGTGCCAGTGAAGCTTGTGACGCAATACCATCTGATTGTGAAAAATTATTTTATTCTATTTATAATCACTTCTCATCAAGTTGTAAGCGGAAGCATGAATTTAAACAATATCAAATGTTCTTAGAGCTTAAAAATCATAAAATTTTGTGTCCAGTGGAGACTCGATAGCTTTCAGTAACGGCTGTAATTACCAGGCATATAAGAGCAGTGGGATGCATTACTTTTATATTTTAATAATATTGTTTACGATATTGAAAGGAAAAGATCTAATTCTCAAAAAACAAAAACTTCTACGACGGCTTTAAATTTTGAAATAGAAGAATTTATACTTCAACATCTTAATAACCCGACTACAAAATTATATTACCATTTTCTTGAGTGGATTTTATTAAAACTCTCTACTATAAACAAACTTCTTCAGTCCGAGAAACAATTAATTACAGTCGTACATAAAAAAATGAGTTCAACATACACAGAATTACTTAAATCTTTATGGTCCCTGATTACGTTAATAAAACACCGTTAAGTAAGATTAATCCGGCCGATGAATTAAAATATATAAATATTCTGAGTGTTTACACGGGTGTATATTCTACTGATTTTTTTAACAAGCCTGAGTACTCGACGTCTACACTAAAAGAAGTACAAATCGAATTTCTTACTAGTTGCAGAAATTTTCTCGTAAAAGGCAGCTTAGCAATAAAAAAAAGGTATGATTTCGAGATCATACTATTAAAAAATTTATCTATTATTAATCCTGGAAAAGCTATTACTCAATTTACTCGGAATATAACACCTTCTTTATTAACAATAATGCGACAACTACCTCGACTTGTTCCTAAAGAATGTTACCAATCAATCGAAGAGCGTATGGAGATAGAAGCGCCAAACAACGACAACGGGAGGGAGAGTAGTTTGAGGGAAAGTGAGAAAAGACGGTCAGTAAAGAAGGGCTGCTCTGAAGGGAGCGCAGGAGAGGTAGGTGTGTATAAGGAGGAAAAGAACAAGGACAGAGGGAGACCGAACAGGGCGCTGACCTGGTCTAGGATCAGATCAGATAGTACAGGAGACATAAGAGAGATGATATCAAGAAAGAGAGAGTTTAATTCGCCGGAGGAGAGAGAGAAGGTGACAAAAAAAAGTACAGGGCCGATGGAAAGTTGGGGGGTCAGTAATGGGGGGTCACAGGAAAAATATGCGAATAAGACGGATAGAGAGTTGATGTTGATTATGATGGATAAAATGACGGAAATGGAGAGAGAGGGAAAGCAAGAGGTGGCAAAATTGAGGATGGTGATAAGAGAAGAAGAGGTGAGGGAGATTGAAAGGAAGGGAAAGGAGTGGGAGAGAAGAAGTCAAGAGTAAGAAGTAAGACTAGAGGACAAATTACAGGATTGGAGCAATAAATTACAGGAATGGGAGAACAATACAAAAGAAGGAAACAAGGGGGTTGTGGGAGGCAGTAGTGAGTTAAGAATGGAAGCAGGAAAACAAACGGAGGTAGAGAAATGGGTAAAAGAGGTAGAAAGAAGATGTGAAAAGTGGGAGGCGGAGGAAAGAAAAAGATGTGTAATAGTAAGGGGGTTAAAAAGAGATAGAAAAGGTTTGGAGAAAGAGATAAAGGCCTTTTTTAAGCGAAAATTGGACACAGAGGTGAAGGTAGAAGAAGCGAATCTGATAGGGTATGAAAAGAAAATTATAAGAGTGAAACTGAGCAAGAGAGAAGAAAAAGAGAGTATTATGCAAAATAAGAAGAAGCTAGGAGAAGAAACGGTATATATTCAGCATGACAGATCAAGGGAGGAGAGAATGGTTCAAAGAGATATAGTGAACCAGGCGAGGGAATTAAGAAAGCAAGGAAGGAAGGTGATAATACGTTATAGAAAATTGGAAATAGACGGAGTGTGGTATAGATGGAGTGATAGAGAAAAGAAGCTAGTGAAGGAGAAACAGAATTTTTATATGAAAGAGGAGAACAGGAACTAGGTGGAAGGGAGAGAAGGAAGAGATACAAGAAGAGGCAAGAAGGAGGAGGGAAAAAACAGAAAGGAAAAAGTATAGAGACAAAGGGAGGGAGAAGGGCGAGAATAATGGCATGGAATGTAGCAGGGACAAGGAACAAGGAGAATGACTTTTAGGAATATTTGGAGAAATTTGATATATTGGGACTGCAGGAGACGTGGTTAGACAAGAGGGGGTGGGAGAAGACGGAGGATTCATTTCCAAGGAATTACAACTGGATAGTGCAAGAGGCAAGGAAGGATAAAATGAAGGGTAGATACAGGAGTGGAATGATTGCTAGAGTAAGAAAGGATTTAGAAATTGTGAAGGCAGAGGCAGGTAAGGAGGGAATGATACAGCTTGAGATAAGGATAGCGGAAGAAGAAATCTGGCACATAATAATTGTACACAATAGAGGGGGAAAGAGAGAAAAACTTAGAGAAGTGTAGGAATGCATAGAAAGGAATGAAGGAAAGAGTTTGCTGCTAATAATAAGCGATTTCAATGCAAGGATTTCGGATAAAGGGGGAACATGCTGGATGGGGGAAGAGGAGAAAAGAAAATCAAAGGACAGGGTGATAAACGCACAGGGGTATGAATTGCTGAAGATGGTAGCAGAGAACAGTCTGGGGATACTGAACGGAAGTAAGAAAAATGATGAAAAGGGGGAATGGACTTTTGTAAGCGAAATAGGAAGTAGCTTCATAGATTATGCGATAACGGATGAAGAAACATGGGATGAGATCGAGGAAATGCAGATAGGAGAGAGAACAGAATCGGATCACATGCCGATAGAAATAAAGATAAGGGAAAAAATAGTGGATAGTCTAGAGGAAGGAAAGAAAAAGGAGAGGATTGAAATAGAAGACTGGTCAGAGGAGGGAATAAGGAAGTTTAGAGAAAAGCTAGAAGGTTTAAAGTTAGGTAAAGAAGGAGTGCAGGAAGAGTTAGTAGAAGTGATAGAGAAAATAAAGAGTGCAGTAACAAAAAAAAAAATAGAATCAGGTAAATGGGGAGAGGAAAGGAAGAAATGGTGGGATAGAGAATGTAGAGAAAGTAAAACGAGCCTGAATAGAAAACTGAGAGGATTTAAGGAGGGAAAAGTTGAAAAGATAAAATATGTTGAGGAAAGGAAAAGACACAAGAGAAAATGCAAAGATAAGGAGGAGGCATATAGGAAAACAGAAATTAGGAAGATTATAGAAATATAGGATAAGAGGAAGATTTGGGGATACATCTGAAGAGAAAGAGGTAAAAGAAAAAAGGATAGAAGAGAATATAACAGTGGAGGAATGAAAACAACACTTTATGAAGCAATATGAGGGGGCAGGTGAGAGGAAACGACAGGAAAGAGGGATAGAGATAGAAGGAGAGGATACGAAGGAAATAGAGATAGAAGAAGTAGAAGAAGCAATAAGGAAGCTGAAGAAAAAGAAAAGTCCGGGTGTAAATGGGATAAGAAATGAGGTGTGGATATATGCGAGTAGGGAGGTTAGGGAGAAATTAAGAAAAATCATAAATGATATATGGAAAGGTAAAGGGTGGCCAGAAGAATGGAAAGAAGGAATAGTATGTCCAATTTTCAAGAAGGGAGATAGAAAAGAAGTAGGTAACTATAGAGGAGCGACATTGATGTGTATAGCATACAAGATATATGCAGCGATAGTGGAAAAGAGATTAAGGGAGGATGCAAAAAGGGTAAAATTAATTCCAGAAACACAATCAGTATTTAGGAAAGGTAGAGGGGGAATAGATAATATATATATTTTGAAGACGGCAGTAGAAAAGGCAATAAACAAAGAGAAAGGAAAGCTTTTCGTAATGTTTGTAGATTTGAAGGCAGCCTTTGACAGGGTAAATAGGGAGAAATTGATGGACTACTTGGAGAAATAGATGGTGGGTAAAGATATAATTTACAACGTAGGGAAGATATATGAAGAAACGAAGAGCAGGGTAAGAGAAGGGAAGAAGATAACAGAGGAGATTTGGACGGAGAAGGGGGTGAGGCAGGGGTGTCCAGTGAGCCCACTCTTGTTTATTATATATATTGCGGACATAAAGGAATATTTGCGGAGAAGACAGGAGGGAGGAATAACGATAGGAGGGAAGAGAATATACACCTTGGCGTACGCAGATGATCTGGCGATAATAGCGGAGACGGAGGAGGAACTAGAAAAAATAATGGAAAGCGTGGGGAGATATTGCAAGAGGAAGGATCTGGAAGTAAATACGGAAAAAACGAAGGTGATGATGTTCAGTAAGGGAAGGAGCAGAAAGAAAAGAGAGTGGTTCTATAATGGGAAAGAGATAGAGGAGGTAAGGGGGTTTAAGTATCTAGGATACACGTTTAGGTACAATAACAAGGAAGAGTCGCATATTCAGGATGTAAGAAGGAGAGCAGCAGCAGCTATGTATGGAGCTGTAGAGTATGGTACAAGTATGGAGCATTGGAGAGAGGAAATTTGGTGGAGACTTTAGGAGGAGAATGATAATGTTTAATGCGATGGTAAAGAGTATATTCATGTATGCAGTGGAAATTTGGGGGATAGAGGGGAGGAAGGAATTGGAAAGAATACAGGAGAGGGACTTAAGGAATATACTAGGACTGGATTTAAGTGTATCGGGATATTTGATAAGGGAGGAAACGAAGGTGGAAAGAATAGCAGTAGAAGCAGGAGTAAGGGTGATTAAGTATGAAGAAAAGATTAAGAGGGCGGAAAATGAACTGCTGAGACATTGCAGGAGAGAGATGGATAAGGAGAAATGGGAGGAAACGAGAATAGGTAAATTAAGGAAAATAATGTATGAAAGAGCAGGACTAAACAGATGGGAAGCAGAGGTAAGAGATGCTAATGGACAGAATGTGGCAGAGATATGGAGAAATAAAGTCGTAGAAGAGGAAAGAAAGGAAAGGGATAAAAGGATAGAAGAATCAAAGTACAACAGGGAATATGGAAGATGGAGAACAGAAGGGATACCAAAATATCTGCAAGAAAAATTAAAGGGAAAAAATTGAAAATGATGGCAAGATTCAGATTAGGGAATGAATGGAGGGCAAGCAGATACTGGACAAAAGAGGATGAGAAGATTATGTGCAGATTGTGTGGGATAGAGAAAGAGACAGGAATGCATGTGATGAGGGAATGTAACTATTCGGAAACGGAAGAGAGGATGAAGAAAGAAGAGAGGAGGGAAAGGGAATGGAATGGATGAAGGAATTATGTAGAAGGAGAGAGCGGTGTTAAGAGGATGTGGTAGTAAGAAGAAGTTAATAAAGGTGTACTTTTGTATTTGTAAAAATGTATATTTGTAAAGAGGTATTATATTAAAACGGGTCGACGCACCCTATTTATCCCGAAAGGGGAATCATTATTTTAAATAAAAAAAAAATAAACATTTTTGGGATAAAAAATTACTGAGGTGCGTTTCAGAAAAAGTATGCTTCTAAACTGAATAATCTATACATGAGAGATGTACGCTTTTCAGGTAAAGCGATAAACGTTTCCAAATCTAAAATAAGCTACTTACCAATAAGATTATTTTGGAACAAAACAATGTATCAATTACATAGGTCGATAGCACTGTAAATGTAGATAATCGACAATGCATGGATCTACTCGAGTTAAATTGTTGGTTTTAACGCATATCTCTCCGCTATCGTTCTAGTGCGCCGAGAAAAAACTTGGGCCGGAGGAAACAAAACGTAGTAATGCTTGGTACGCAACGTGTTAAAGAGATTTAGTGTTTCAATTAACCTGCAGGCTATATTAGTTGTTGGTGTAGTGAAACCTGCAAACATGAAGAAATTTGTAACCTTACTATGAATGACATAAAAGTGATTGACGCTTCAACAATTCTAATTGAATTGAAGTTTACGAAAACTAAAATCACTCGTTCATTCACAGTTAGTGGTGATTTCTGTCAAATATTGCAGAAATATATATCTTCTCAGCCTAAAAGTTACACCAACAATCGTTTATTTTTGAAATATACAAATGGTCAATGATGTTACAATAAGCCGATAGGGATAAATAGAATTAGATCAATTCCTAAAATCATCGCTGAATATTTAAAGTTACCTGATCCTGAACTCTATACAGGTCATACATTCCGACGAACTTCAGCGACACTATTAGCAAATGCGGGTGCTGACTAAACAACATTAAAACGCCATGGAGGGTGGAAATCAAATAGTGTCGCTAAAGGTTACATCTCGATGATTCTTTAAAAAATAAACTAAAGAGAGCAAATCAAATATATCAGGATATAAATCTGAACAAAGAAAATAAACCGATAACAATGACTATAGGGACCGAGCCCTAACTGTAGAGGCAGCACACCTGTCGGAAGTGGCGCGCTCTGGTGTTTAATAAAAGCAAAACACGGGTAAAAAGTATGATAATAGCTTATGTATTTTTTTGTTAATAATGGAAAAAATAATAAAATATGGTTTTCAACCAATAAGAAATACACTTATTCGAGGTCAAAACGACATAAAAGGTAAAAAATTATATGAGTCTGGACATGTTTTTAATGTGGTTGAGAAAAAATTATTAAATGGTCTAGTAACCATAACCGCTGATGTTGTTGCTCAGACAAGTGTGTCTAAAACATATAATGTTAACACATTGTACGCCGGCCCCGCGAAAACGCGGAATTCGAAGTCTATCGCTTGAGCGCCGCCCCCGCGAAAACGCGGGTTTCGAGGTCTGTCGTTTTAGAGCCGGCTCTGCGATAATGCAACATTCTTTTTTTTGGTGATTTGTTTGCTGTCGTCATGACTACGCCGATCGTCATTTTTTATTACGTCGAAACAAAATGTATACGATGGTTCAGGAACAAGTACAAACAAGAGTCATTCTTGAGTATCGTGTTCCGTAGCCAGTACATCCTTCATAGCTTTACGCTTTTAGTTGAACAGCATAATAAGCCTTCTTATTCTGTGCATTTTTACCCCTCTAATATGAGTGAATTTACTGACTATATTGCTGATCCTCTATCAGATTATTCAATACAATCAGAAGATTCTGATATAGGGGTCGAGGACAGTGACAGTGATGTGATGCCAAAAGAAGATCAAGAGCTGCTCCATTACAGTATTCCAGTGATTCCGATGATCTAAGTGATAGTGAAATGTTTACAGAATCACCTAGTTACATCGAATCATGGTCGGATGTTGATAAAGCTCCTAATGTACCAGATTTTATTGCGCAATCTGGTCCAAAAGTCCTTCCTGCCAATAAGCAAAGCATAAAAGAAATTGTGGAAATGTTTATTGGCAATGATTTATTTCAATTGATGGTAAATGAATCAAACATCTATTATCACCAAAATAAGGATAAGATGTGTAAGGGTAAAAAAATGCCTAAGTGGAATGATGTTTCTCTGGCCGACATGAAGAAATTTCTTGGTTTGATTATATTGATGGGCCAAGTAAAGAAAGATCGAAAAGATGATTACTGGTCCTCAGAGTTTTATGCCAAAACACCATCGTTCTCCACGGTAATGTCGCGTAACAGATTTCGCCAAATTTGGGACACATGGCATTTTTCAAATAATCTTACAACACCTGGTTCTAATAAGCTCGAGAAGATTCAGCCGATACTAAGTTATTTATTAGATAAATTTAAATCAGTATACACGCCTAAAAAAGAGCTTTCGCTTGACGAATCCATCATTCCATGGCGTGGAAAATTGTCTATAAAAACGTACAATCCAGCAAAAATAGTAAAGTATGGCCTACTTTGTCGTATGTTATGTGAAGCTAGAAGTGGATATATTTGAAACTTGGAAATATACTGTGCGAACGGCAAAAAACTAGACCAAACTATAATGTCGTTGCTCGATATAAATATAGGTTTGGGATATCATGTATACATGGATAATAACTATAACAGTATTCGTACCGCAGAATTGCTTCTGAAAAATATCACACGAGTTTGCGGTACAATGAGAGTAAATAGAGGTGTTCCAGAATCTATGAAGCATATCAGTTTAAAAACTGGAGATTATACATTTAAAAGAAAAAATGAAATTTTAGTACAGGCATGGAAGCCAAAACGCAAAATCGTATACATAGTTTCTACAATACATTCGGGAGAACTAACAAACACAAAAAAAGTACATTGGAAAACAAAACAAGAAATTATAAACCCTCAATCGGTCATAGATTATAACAAATATATGATGGGCGTAGATTTGGCCGATCAGTTTTTATCATATTTTTCCATTATGAGGAAAACCGTGAAATGGACAAAAAAAACAGTTTTGTTTCTTTTAAACTGCGCATTGTTCAATGCATATAGATTATATGTTGAGTTCAATGGTAACACTATAAAATATCAGAAATTTTTACATGCTGTTGCACTTTTATGGATTGAAGAATATACAAGTACTCAAGATGTATCGAATGTTCGTGGCGAACAATCTTCGGTATTAGTTCCTACACCTCGCACATCAAAATATGATCACCATCAGAGACTATCGGGTGATATGAAGAAGCACAACGTTACTCGAATTATTGGATCTGGGAACAAAAACCGATATGTACGACGTCCATGCAAAGTTTGCTCAGCTAGCAAAAAAAGAAGCGAGAGTAGCTTTATGTGTTCTCTTTGCCAAGTACCTTTACATCTTGGAAAATGTTTTGAACAATACCATACATCCCTTAAATACTAATATTTTTCTTTGTGTTTATATTATTGTTTGGGAATTAATCTGCCCAATCAGAATGCTCAACAGTTGTCGCTAAATGCAGACTCGCCATAACTCATCTCGGCGGTGAAAAAGCGCCGTGACGCCGGCTTCTGAGGCAGTCATCTCTTTGTCATCGCATATACAACACGCGTCTTCTCATTTTTAGTTCACGTCGACTCGTTCCATTCACACGTGTTTTCTCGGCTTTGTCTACGTCTTCTCACTAAGTCATAGGTTCGGTGGGATTAATATAATCCTCATCGTTCGATTCAAAAGTGATTAATATAATCACGCCGTCTCAGAATCCACTCAGTATAACATTATCAGTGAAAGTTCGGAACGTAGTCCGTTCAACGGCCACTCAGTTTAAATCTTAACCGACACGCGGTGTACTCGTACGCATTTTTAATAAATCTGACCACTCACTGCAATTGCTCGGCGTTCTACTCATTAAACCTACTCATTTCCTCAACAATTATATATATATATGTAATAATCAATCATCAAATAAAACAGGTGTATTTTTTTATAATTATAAATTAAATTTGTTTATTTTGCTTCTATTTTTCATTATCGTTAAATTGCATATAACGAATATGCAAACCAAATTTAGTGTTTTACAATAATGTATAAAATTTTAAATATTTTCTTCACCTATTCATTGGTCGTCAACAAGCGAATCATGCCGGCGCCCACGCTTTAGACGGTTGACACGGTGCCGGCGCTCAGACTTTGAATGGCTCAGATGCCACCGGCGTACAATGTGTTAAAATTACAGTAAGTATTGACATCTACCTTTTTTTAAACTTTATTACATAATTAAAAAATATAAAAAATAATGTTAATCAGAAAATTTTTGTTTTTAGCTAGATGATCAGCGCAATACAAGTAATGCTGTGTGTACGTGCAAAGCCGGATTAGCTGGCAAATGTAAACATATTTGTGCTGTCGTTTATTACGCAAACTCACCAGATTATGCTGATTCAAAAACAAACCATGGTCAAGAATGGGGAAAACCATCTCGTCGCCAGCTCTTGGAGTATGAAAAAGGAGTAAAAATAAGTAAACTATTTACTCCACCTCCTTACACCGATAAGAATCCGAAAGTGGTACCATTAAAGTTGGAATCACTCGTCTTTCCAGAGGACATGTCCAGGTGTCCTCTTTATACAATGATAAACGTAGATAAAAGAGATGAGAGTAAAATTATTGCAGCTGAATCACTTGCTGCTTTAGTAAAAGTAAATGATAAGCGTGATGTAGAAACAAAGGTGAATAACGTTATCCAGGAAGTGATTCAGCTGCAATTGGTGAATAAGATTTATTCTCGAGAAAATTTAGTAGCAAGTGATGTTTATGAGTTTTATTTGAAAGAAGTGAGTTGTGATAGTACGAAAATTATCAATGTTTGCATTAAAACTATTCTCCAGTCTAAGATGGACGAGTGGTACAAACAGCGTATCTTCCGAATAACAGCAAGTAATGGTCATAAGTTAAAAGGGGATCGTTTTGATATTGAAAAAGCAATCCCTAACCTATTAACACCAAGTAAAGCTGAGACACAAGCCATGGCGTATGGTAAGAAAATGGAAAGTGTAGCTCTAAAAGAATACAAAAAGCTTGTGGACCAAAATTTCGAAATTGTTCAAGTCGGTGTGGTCGTTAACATTAATCAACCCTGGTTATGCTGCTCGCCGGATGCTATTTTGATTTATGGTTCTGCTATTTAGCAAAAAAATTAGTAGAAATAAAGTGTCCTTATACGTGCAAGAAGATACCTATATATGATGCTGAGAATGGAAAATGTAATGTGCAATATTTAAAATCAGATGAAAATGGATTACACCTGAGTACAACTCATTCCATTTACACTCAGATACAACTGCAAATGTATGTTACAAATATCGCTTTATGTGATTTATTCGTATACTCATCTCGGGGCTGTGTTTTGATAACAATTGCTCGTGATGAAATTTTTTTAAGTACGGTAGTTCCTAAACTAGAAAAATTTTACTTTAAGCATTACGTTCAAAGAGTATTTATTGAGTATAATACAAGTGAATGAAGTACAAACATACTAGTAAACAGTTATATAATAATTTGTTTTAATATTTTGATATTGATCATAGTTTATGTATCAGAGTTTAATAAAAATTATATTTAATTACAATTATGGATTTCGTTTTATCCTCTAAATTTACAATTACTTATTTTTACAATTTAATCATATTTTTTTATCATTCTATTTCTGATTTTTCTTGTTTAAACAGGGGCTTTTGAATATTTATGATAGCACATATGACAAAAACAATTTCATCAACATGAGGCAAAAGTGACACTGGTACTTTGGAAAGAATATTAAAGTCTTTTATTCGTTAATTCACTCTTTCAATGTGTATTCTCACTGAAGCAATATTGTAAGTTTCATCAACTTCCTCAGGTGTAAATTGATTTTTGTTGCAAAACGGAGGCATAATAAAAATCGCATTTTTCTCTTGCACTGTTGTTTGTATTTGCGGGAAACCTTTATCTGCCAGCACAACATCACCAGGTTCAATTAAATCTATTAGACCACACTCATTTGTGATAAAACAATCACCAGCACGACCACCATAACACTTTGACAGAAAACTTATAAATCCACTTGGAGTACACTCTACTAAAAATTTCATTGTGTGATGATGCTTGTAATCTGAATACATTAAAACTCGATGTTTAACTGCTGGTGGAACTTCTGTGTTTACTTCGGTGCAGTCAATGATAACACGAGTGTCTGGATAATGTAGCTTAAATGATTTAGGTAAAGTTGCTTGAACAGCGGCTTTAGATGGCCAGAATATAAAATTTTTCAATAGAATATTTAACTGTTGCAAATTCTTTACGAATATTTTATTTACAGTAATCCGATGAATATTAAATAAGACAGAAATCGCAGTAAATGTCAAACCGGTTTTCAGCTTCATTAACGTAATTAATAATTTTGTTTTTTTGTCAATGCCAGAACGTTTACATTCTGGGAGTTGATTCAAAAGCCATAGAAAGATAGATAATGTAACACCTGTTAAGCTACTCATAGTTTCATTACTTGTAATAGATGAAAATCCATGGAACCCTTTGCAATGAGATTGTACAGACTCGAAATTGATTGGATCGCAACTGGAATCTTGAACATTTTTTTCATAGGCGGCATCGAAGTTTCACACATTTTATCTGCAGTTTTTTTTACAGATATATTAACTTGGACTGCTGCAGTATTAATACCATCATGATTATTCATATTACAAAAAAAATAAGTACAATTATCAGTTGAAATATCAGGAATGAATTCCTCAGTTTGACAAGTAATACTTCGATAGGCTGGGGGAGAAACATTCATAACATTCACGTCCCTATCACAGCTGTCCTCAGTTTCTGTTATCATTTCTCCTGCGTCTTGCTTCACTTCAATGTCACTTGAATTATTATTATTATCTTCAATAGAATTATTGCTGTTTATACTACTGTTGATACTGTCAGTTAATATTGATTCCTTGACGTTCATTTCCTTATTTAATTGACGTGTTCTTGACCGTTCAAATCGTTGTAGACGTTGAATGGAATTTCTTGTGTTTTCTTTTCCAGGAAAAATCGAAGGAACATAAGATGGGTGATATAAGTTGTCTGATTTACTATTATTTATAAAATGAGCACTACAAATTTTTGTATGTTGATTTGGCTCCCATTTTTTCGGATTTTTACTAAAAAAAAAACAACGAAATCTTAAGGTTAAATTTATACTATTATATAAATTTTAATTTAATTGTTATATGGAACTTTTTATTCAAATGAAATACTACTCGGTTTGATTTTGTAATATTTAAATTACTATGCCACTGCTGTTGATAATTATAATTTCTTACTTACACATAATTTTTTACTGCATTTATCCACTTTATACGTTTATCATCCTTCCATGAGGCACCACATTTACTCGAGGGAAAACAATAAAATTTCACTGGCATATCGACTTGCCACTTATGACGAGATTTTTCTGTGCATCCTTTGATACAACAAGATTTTCCTGATCGAGACATTTCGATTAATTTTTCAATATTTATTTAAACAACATTAACTAAATTGAAAATAACGTGTTGTTGCTTTACTTTGATTACCCGTTTATTGCACATTTCTGTTACCAGTTGGCGTGACAGTCTAGCGGCTTGGTCCCTATTGATAATGCTAATCATAACGATGATTCATTAATGAACATGAACGTAACCTAGAACAAAATGTATCAGTTGTGTTAACTCAAGTAGAAAAAAAAATAGTCGATGAAAGTGTTGATTTGTCATCAATAATTAATATACCTAATAAAAATATGAATTTTACATTTAATTACTGTGCGGTTGATTTTCATTTAGATGCTAAGCAATAATATTATTTTTGTTCTATTATCAGTAATTAGGATCTAAATTTGAAATAATAAACATAAAATTATATGAAAATGAGTTTGAAACTTTATTTAAAATGTAACCCTATTCTATATGCTAACAACAGGTCTGGGATTTACGAGCGCGATGCGTACTACCCCGACCCTGGCTCTCGGGGCCCTGCTCAACATTTTACCTCTGCACATTGTAGCGGAGGAGAGAGCTAGAAGCGCAGCCTTCAGGCTGCTGGTCAGCCGGAGTAAGAAACGGGCCACCTACGGGCACTCGTCGATCCTGGCAAGAACGGGGAATTTCGAGGAAGTCAGCCACCTCGGGGTCTACTGGTGCCTAAAGGAGTACCATTTCTAGCACAACTATGAGGTCTTTTCCCTGACAAACAGTCATGGGCAGTGGACCTAAATCATATATTGGCATCCGCGGGGCCCGTCTCGTACACGGATGAGGCTAAAGCGGGTTCCCACGCGGAAGCAGAGGTCTGGTCTGGAGGGCCTAGGACTTAAGGGTCCTACACCCTAACCGGTACCGCCTCTGTTCTCCAGACGGAGCTGTATGCTATTCGGGCCTGTGCCCGCAGTATCCTGGAAAAGGGGTACTATGGCAAGCATATTTACATCTTTAGTGACAGCCGCACCGCGCTTAAACTTGTACACAGCACCGTGGTCAAGTCAGGGCTTGTCAAGGACTGTATCGACTTGTTGACATAGCTAGGAAGTGTCAACAGAGTTAAGTTTCTCTTGGTGCCGGGTCACAGTGGCGTTCAGGGTAACGAAAGGACTACCACTATGATAGGTTTTTCCCCGCAAGTCGCCCGGGCACAATGGTCCAGAGACTGAGAGAGCCCGGGTTAACAATCCTCACGTAAAAAAAAAACCTTTTATGGATTGATTAAAATTTTTGCGAACTAATGTAGTTAAACTAATTACAATATTTTTTTGTAAATGAATAATTTCCGTTTATTTAACTTTGAAAGCAGTCGTTACAAAAAATATTGTCGATACATATGTTTCAAATAAGGATTTTACAGAGCTTAATTGAGACACTCGTCAGAAGAAACGGCGCGTTTACGAGACCGAGTACACAGATTACCCCCACGAACCGTTAGGCGCGTTAGTAAACGCGCCGTTTCTTAGGCTCGTGTCTCAATTTTGAAGCCTTGTGAATGCCTTACTTCCCACAAATATATCGGAAATTCTATTTTAATACCAATTATAATTAATAATGTATTATAAACATAACATTTGTTCAATAACATTAACATAATAATTCAGTATTATAAAAATATTTAACAGAAATTGTTTAGGTTTCCTCTGCCCAAGCAGAGCTCGCGACAGTTGTCGCTCTATGCGGACTCGCCATGACTCATCACGGCGGTTGAAGAATTGCCGTGACGCCGGCTTCTCGGGCAGCTATCTTATAGTTCTCTCAGTCTTCGTATACAACACACGTGTCTTCTCGTTTAAAGAAAAAGTCCTTTCATAAGAAATAAGTGTCGGTGTGATTAATAGAATCATCATCGCTCGGCTCATTTCTGATTAATATAATAAGGCCTGCTCAAGTCTTCTCACAGTGTAAATACGAAAAGTTAATTGTTCAACGGCCACTCATTTGAATTCTCGTAACCGACACGCGGTGTACGCTACATTTGAATAAATCTGACTAATCCATGCAAATGCTCGGCGTCCATATCATTTAAGCCTGCTCATTTCCCAAACAGATAATCAATACTAAGAGAAATAACAAAATATAAGGTTTATCGTCTACGGAGAGTTCGAAACTGAACTGAATGAAAAAACTGCACGAGTTAAACAACTTGCATAATAAGCATTCAATGTACAAATGAGCAAACATACAACGCGTATACAGGTTTGAACAAGCAAAAATCGCGCGCCGCCAGATGAAGCGCACCATAAATTTGAGCGCCACCCCATAGCTAGATACTAACCGCGATATTTATAGTCCGGTCTCAAGGCAATCCTTAAGGTTATCTTAGCTAAGCTCGTCTTATAGCTTTTAGTCGTTTTTTTGTGTTTTTTATTGTAGTTCATTTGAGTCAATAGTAATTGAATATGTCTGGCAGTAAGACAGCTGGACCATCATCATTCCCTGGAAAACCAAGGACGAACCGGGACGCACAGCGAATGCGCGATTTCAATCAGCGTAAGTGGCGATCCTCGGATAGCTCGGACTGGAATGCCAGCCGTGAGATCAATGAACGGTTTGAACGGGAGAGGTTTAAACCTAATTCCGATCGACAGAGGGAACGGAATCGTTCCAGAGCAGCAGGCTGGAAGTCCGCCACTGCTGGACGCCCCCCTTCTAGACCACCAGTAAGGAGAGAAGAGGATTATCGTGCGGAGGAGAGGATCCGCAGCAGATAGGACCCGTTTACACTACCGGTCCTATAATGGGGTCATATTGCGTAGACCAACTGTTGGGTGCTAATATAGATCACTCGACGTACCCTCTTTTGGTTGAGCGCACCTACCGTGACATTCAGGCGGTAGATGATCGTCTGGGTAGAAAAATGCCATTGTGCACGTTCATGTACTATTGTGTTGTGGGATTAACCGCAACGCTTATTAGTATCCATCAGAACGAGAACAAATCGGGGGTACTACGGGCTAAGGGCGACGTGCAGACATACCTGGACCAGATGGTGTTTCCTCAACAGATTCAGGAATACCTGTCTATGGTTGGGGAGACTAGTACGGCCTGCGGAGACACTGTCTAAATGAACTATCCCACTATAGCAATCCCCCTGTCTACTGGGACTGAGGCCGGCACGTTTGGGGTGGTTACTGCGGCGAGCCACAATATATACGACGAGTGCTACGTGGCCCCCCGCGGGACAAGGTGCCGTATTGAGGCGCAAATTGCGGGCGATCAGGAGTGGACACCTTTGCCTGCGGATTTGATGCCCGGAGCACTAATTACTACGCCAAATTTCTTGGGCTACGGTGAGCTCGAGGTGTTGGCCAATGATGTGTTGTACATGTATTCATAGAAATACATTAAGATGATCTTAGGTAAGACTTTTGTATCAGGCGTGACTTAAGCTTAGCTTTGATAAGATGACGCTTAAGATAATCTTAATTTATATTCGTCGATTTCCGTAATAATTCTCATGTATCCGATAACTTTTGATTCGCTTAAAATGTATCATACACACATATAACAAATGATTTCGATAAAAAATGCATTATTTGTAACAGATATTTGCGGAAAAACAGATGGATATAAAAAAGTTGTTATGACAATTGATGAGGCCAATATTGCGACAGCAAAATTGGAAAGAGAGTCTTTATTAATTATACCTTTTGTTGTAAGTGTCGAGTTATTTTAACATGACCACCTATACTTATGAACACTGAGGATTCATCTGAAGATCAAGTGAGTATTGAAAGTCAGCCAATTTCATCTCAATCCTCATCCACTACTATTTCATCTGTATCGTCAACTGAAGATCCTTCATATGTTATTGAAGAAAAAATGGAAGAAGAATTAGAATTTGTGGAGTTGGGTTTTCCTCGAATTGTTGCTACACACAAATACTGTTGCATTTGTGGATCATCATCAAATATCAAATCTGTTCCATTTGAAGCACGCAAACAAGTGTTTTTCAAAAGACAACTCCTTATTCCCGAAGGAAATCGGTGTTGTAAAGACCATTTTATAAAAAAGCGGTTCTACGATGAAGACATTAACAATTTTCGAATTTATTCGAACACCAGTGTATTTGAAGTTCGTGATTTGGAAAAATTACTGGGGTAGCTCGCTATTGGTATTGACTCGTCCATAATTGATAAAACTAGAGATCACTCGTTTTCAGAAAAGCAGAGGCATTTTCTAGTCTTACCTGGGAAAAATTGATAAAACTTCGTGAAAAGTTACCATCGATGAGAAACTCAGTGAATCGTAATATCGTTCAAGCTCTTATTATTTTTTTATTTAAATTACGAGCCGGAAATTTGAATGCAGTAATATCTTCCGTTTTTGGTTTAGTTCGGGAACAAATTGTATCTGACTACTATGATGAAGTTATATCTTCGTTTGAGAAAGATGTTTTACCTCAGCATTTTGGAATTGATGCTATCAGGGAGACATTGATGCTAGTAGGGAGACATTACTCACTAATACGTCAAACACTGCTAAAAAATTGTATCAAGTAGAAGATGACCAGTTGATATTCATTTGTGATGAAACATATATTCGTCATGAAAAAAGTGCAAATAACGAATACCAGAGGAAATCATATTCTGGTCAAAAAAAGGTTCCTTTGTGTAAACTATTCACGATATGCATATGGTTTCGTTAAAGATATGCTTGGGCCATATACAGCTAATATGAACGATGCTGAAATTACGAAAGTGATCTTAAATGACCACAATGGTCTGATTAAATTGCTGAAAAAAGATGACATTATTGTGGTTAATCGTGGCTTTCGTGATGTGATTGTTTACTTAGAAGAATTAGGGTTCAAAGTGCTAATGCCTGCTCTCAAAGGAAAACGCAATCAGTTGACTACAGATGAATCGAATAAATCCCCTTTCGTTACCAAAATTCGTTGGATTTTTGAAGCAGTACATGGCAATATTAAACAGAAGTTTAAGCTATTAGATCATAAACTGGATAACAAATTGCATCCAAAAACTAGTGTTTTCTGTCGAATCGCTTGTTTTTTGCATAATGAATTTGGAACAAGACTTGATTCTGATCTTGATCTTACAGAAAAAATAATTGCTGCTATGAATTCAAAAAAAGATCAAGAGAATACTTTAGCCTTGGAGATAGAATCTAATCGTTGGGGCAGAAGAAAAGCTCCCTTTGCAATAATAACTTCAGAACAATTAACTGACTTTCCAGAATTATCAGAGCAAGAACTCAAAATTCTTTTCACTGGATCATATCAAATGACTCAAGCTGTATCGTATTTAGCTGAGATGATGGATGAAAACGGAATAATAATATTCCATTATTTAAAAATTATACCTAATATTATAAAGTTTGAAGTCAGATCTCGACATATTAATTCGAAGACATATTGTTGTTTTATTGAATATCAGCCAGATAAGAACGATATTTTCGGAATAACTCGATATTATTGTGATTGTACGAATGGTAGACGCACTGTTGGATATTGCTCTCACATTGCTGCTATCTCATATATTATTTATCTTACGTTCGATATTTGGTGAAAATTGTAAGACCTGCTGAGGATCCTGAGTCGCCTGTTCATCGATGAAAAAATTAGTGTCGTAGTGAATGAAGACAGTGATTAAGACTAATATAGTTACATCTTTTATTATAATTTTTATTTTTGTTGCATAAGATTTAGAATGATATCTAACCGTATAAAGAATAAATAAGTACTATCTTTAAATGTATTTTCAATAATCAATAACCCTTCTAATTACGTTAGACGGCATATATCTTATTTGTTTTATAATAATCTTTATGTTTATTTCTGGCAAAGTGTATTTTGAGTAAAAAAATAATTTTTCACATTTTTTTTAACTGAAAAAAAATATAAGTTAGGTAAAACTTGAGATTTTAGAAAAAAAATGAGTTTTTAATTTTTTTCATATTGTTCCACCACTTCAAAAAATTCAAGAAAATTCCTGAGTGTAGAGAAGTACAAAAGACATTTTCTGAAAAATTTTGGTGAGTGACTTATTTCAAAAAAGCTAAAAAAAAAAAAATTTAATTTTCTTTCGTCCGTCAAAAATCGGCTTTTCGTTAAAATATTATGATCATATTTTTTTTCATGTCTTAGACTCCTAAGAACTAGAAAAAAAATCATCATTGATTAGTTTTGAATTTTACTATAAAAAAAAAATAAAATCGAAAAAACAGGTTTTTTTGAAAATCTCGAGAACCGTTTGAGTAAAAGAGCTAAAAATTGGGGTGAATTATTTTTATTCGACACCAAATCGATCCCCCAAGTGCCAGTCAAAAAATCCACGGGAGCAGATTTCCCATACTTATCCGGCTATACCCTTTAGGATTTTCGAGAACGAAGTTATTCGTAAAATCTTTGGTGCAAACGCGATGAGGAAACGGGCGGATGTAGAAAATTTCTTAACGTAGAAGAACACAGGACTGTAAAACAAACCGGACATCATTAACGACATAAAATCACCTCGATTAAAATAAGCAGTTGACACATGGCACGTATCGGGGAAGATCGAACGGTGTGGTAAAAAAATAGTATACTGAAAATGGTGGTATTTCTAGCGTTAAAAAGCAAATAATGCTTTAAAAATAACTTTTTTCTTAACATGGAAGTATACGTGTCGGTTCAGTGATCCTCATTATTGCAGAAATATACATATTCAAATAGAAATAAATAAACGTTTTCCTGTCCGATATTGAATGCTTTCTACGTCAGCACATCAAGAGCTCAGCAGTTTAAATTTAAAAATTTTACATTTTCTTTTTAGATTTTTGTAACGATTTTGAGATTTGGAATCATTTTATGTTGTAAAAATTCTATTCTTTCGACTCCTGGGATACTTATATAAACGGTCAACATTTCTGAAAATATAAAAAATTTAGAACTCGCTTCGCTCAAAAAAAATGTATTTCGGTCAATTCCTTAGCTTTTATATAATTTGGACCTCGTTTCATAAAAAAAAAATTTTCAATTTGAAATCATTCAGATATGTACAAAATATTACTATTTAACCTATTTATTTATTCTAGGAAATTGTTTTAAGCTTCTTACACCATGAGCTAGAGTATAAGTACGTTATAAGTAATGTATTACATTTAGAATAAAAAAATATAGGATATTTTAAATTTTTTCTTATTTTTAGATAATTCTATTCATATGATAACTAATAAAACTGTTATAAATTACAAAATCGACTAATTAAAGTAATAAACTATTTTCTAATCAAATCACATCACCTACTTTCTGTTTCATTAATTTATATCTCCTATTTCGTGGCTAGATATAAAATTACCGCTTCTCAAGATCAATCTGCAGTAAAAACGTGATTCAAATTAATCATTTTATATTACACAATTATTCCTAATATGAAATAGCCATTACCAACTATCACGTTATGTGTATCAATTCCTCCTATGAACAGTCAATAGTTAATATTAGCCCTTTTTTTAAATAAAATACTCTTCTTGTCCAAAAATATAGAATACATTAAAAAAATTTTTGTTTCAATTTTTCTCATTTTTTGAAATTTTAGTAACTGATGATATACACTTACAAAATTCAAATTATTAGGTTGGTGCGTATCAAATGTCGGATTCTCTTTACATGCGGACGTTTGTTTCCCTGTTTTCGTTATACTTTTGTCTTTGGCATAACCTCATTCATAATCGTATTGTCCATTGCCAGAGACTCATTTCAGCAAAATAGGTTTTCTCGAAGGTCTTCCCTTTTGTTATTTCTTTTGAGTTTATTGCCGATATGAATTCTGCCGACATTCGCGTAATTTTCTTATATGGGTACAAACTTGGTAATAGTGCTGCAAAAGCTGCACGCAACATAAACCAAGCGTTTGGGGAGAATACGGTTAACGATCGGAAAGTGCAGCGTTGGTTCGAAAAATTTCGGACTGGCGATTTTTCACTGCAAAATGAGCCGCGCGGAAGACACAAAACGTCTGTGAAGAATGAGGACCTAAAGGCTCTAGTGGAAGCGGATCCAGCCGTATCCACGAGGGAACTTGCTATCAGGATGAAAGTTGACCATACAACGATATTGAGACACCTTTCTGAGATTGGCAAGGTTAAGAAGATGGACAAGTGCGTACCACACGCACTGACAGAGCGAAATAAGCTGGATCGGTTAAACGTATGCTCATCATTGCTAACCCGATTTCATCGAGAGCCATTTTTCGATCGGATCATCACGTGTGACGAAAAATGGGTTCTTTATGACAATAGAAAGAGGTGTGCTCGGTGGCTTGACAAGGATGAGGTTTGTGCCCATACTCCAAGGCCATCGCTTCATCCACGGAAGATTTTGTTCACAGTTTGGTGGAACGCGGCTGGGGTAATCCATTATTCGTTCCTTCGACCTGGGGAGACAATTACGGCCGAAAAGTACTGTCAGTACATTGATGAGATGCACGATAAGTTAAAAATTGTACGCATATCGCTTGTGAATCGGCATGGCCCGCTACTGCTCCATGACAACGCTCGGCCGCATACATCGCACAAAACAATTGCGAAACTGAACGGACTGGAATATGAAGTTTTGCAGCATCCACCATATTCACCGGATCTCTCGCCGACCGATTTTCATTTTTTCAAGCATTTAAAGCTGTTTTTAAGGGGCAAACACTATGAAAATGAAGACAGTCTAAAAAACTCGATATCAGAGTTTATTAATTCTAAAGACCAAAATTTTTTTAAGACAGGCATCTACGCTTTAAAATCTCGTTGGGAGAAGTGTATTAAAGCGAATGGAGCATACTTTGATTGAATAAACAGCTTTTAAAGAAAGATATGCAGTTTTATACAATCACTTAAGAATCCGACATTTCATACGCACCAACCTAATAAAAAGTAATTTTAATTAGAATGGAACTTGATCTTGCCTAAGACTTCTTGAAAGCGTACTAAATTCGCTGCTAGTTATTCTTCATGATTAACTTTATGTCTTAATGGTACGAGAAATCTTACAAGAATTTCTCCTCTTTTAATTAAAAAAATTCATTAGATACATACAATATTACAAAAATAACATGAAATGTCTATTTGTTTAAATTTATTCTACCTATTAATTAGTGTTAAACGAAAATTGAAGTGTAAGGACAGCATATATTTTAAATGGTTAAAGCATTTTGTCTGGAAGACAAACTGATCTTTAACTGTAGAAGATATGCGTTTAAGATCTTTTTTTTACCTAAAATTACAGATATAAAAATAAGTAGCATTTTTATTTTTTTTTTATTTCTATATTTTATTTATATATGTAAGTTTGGGCTAGGCCAAACTATAACGCGACACGTCAGAGGTCGTGCCTGCTCGACACTCATGCCAAGCGAGATACGCGGCCGTTCGCACTCGTCAGTCGTAACTGCGTGATAAGAGCAGAAACCACGTTGAGTTACGTGGGGAGACTCATGGTGTCTATCGCCAAGCAATATTATAAGTTTCAATTTATAGTAATTGTAAATTTAATAATTATTTAATATTTATATATTAATAATTATAATCAAGTAAAGCTGTACTTGTTGTTGATTCAGGTAACCCAGCGTTAATTCTTGTATTATAATTAATCTAATCGCTTTTTGTATATGTATATAGTGTAAATATATTTCAGTTATTACTAGCATCAACCGCAGTACAATTAATTTGTGACGTTGTTTCCAAATTTCGTAAGACAAAGGAAATTGTCTTATAAATCAACAACACAAAATGGCTGTCGTTCGAGCAAGATTCTGCTTTGTCTCAGAGGCATTGGACGTAAAATCCACCATTTTGAGAGTCCGCACCATTCAATTAGAAGGAGAGGACACAACTTACGAATTTCCGGAACACCTTTCAACAAAGGAGAATCACCCTAATCTTTTTGAAACTAAGATTGTGAGGAACATAGTCAAGAATTTGAAAACACGGGGAAAATACCGGAAGGTCTTGATTTCTCTGGTTGATAAGCTAAAGGGACAATACTTGGATGATGAGGGGAACGTATGTTACGACGGTATGTATTTGGATGAGTGTCGGGCATATGTCGATCCTAGTACAGTTCCCACCCAAAATCTTGAGTCAGTCTCGCATGAAAAAAATTCATCACGAGTAAAGAACATGGTTTTAGAAAAATTTTCGGGAAAAAACCAGAACGCGACAATATTTATGGATCTTTTTGTGAGCGAATGTACTCGTTTAGGATGTAAGGAAGTAAAATACGCGGAAACGTTAAGATTTTTTTTGGAGGGCCCCGCTCTTGACTGGTTTAACAGTTTTCTAAAAGTAAACATGATCACACGACCTTGGGAACATTGGAAAAAGTCGTTTATAGATACATTTGCTTTTATAGGGTGGTCAGAAATAAAGTATGCATATGAATTTCGTTATTTAGATGGGTCGCTTTTACAGTATGCGCTAAAAAAGAGAGATCTGCTTATAGACACAGATCCTAATATTTTAGAAAATACACAAATAAATTAAATTGTTTTGGGTCTGCCAGCAAAAATTCATTTACACATAAATAGGAAAGATATAAATACAGTTGATAGTTTAATGACACTTATAAATCAGTTAGAAGGTCTCATAGAAAAAGAAAAGAAAATTATCTCAAAAACGAAAATCTCTGAAGAAAATAGATTAGAGAGAAAACCGTGCTGCCTCGGCAATAAAAAAGGATTCCCAAACAGATATCATTCGGAAGATATGGGCAGGTCAAAACCCCCTGATAAAGTAAAATCAAGAAAGGATAAAATAAAAATAATAAATAACGCAAAGATCGAAGAAAGTGTAGCGTTTTCGGATGAGTCAAAAAACGGATTGCGACCCCACTTATTAGATTAAGAATTAATATCGAGGATACGCCAGTAGTTGCGGTATATGACTCGAGAGCGAACGTATCCATAATAAATTACAATACAATAGTAAAACTAAAACTAAACAAAATAGTAAGTGGGGAAAATAAACTAAATACATTTGCGGGCACTACGAATACGCAAGGCTCAATAAATTTAAAAACGAAGATCTTTAATATTTCAAGAACAATATGTTTTTATATTGTAAAAAGTGATTCTTTCCAGGATGACATTTTGTTAGGTTTAGATGCAATAAAAGAATTTAAACTTTGTCAGGATGAGAATTTGAAAATCTTTCAAAATAATACAAAGAAATACCACATACAGGAAAATTTGAACACTGAGTATATATCAACGGATACGGCTGTAAACAGTGAAATTCCTTGGGAACGTGTGTGGAATAAACACAAAGAGTTATTTACAGAAGACAAATTCGAAGTAGGCAGAGAAAAATGTTACGAAGCGACAATAAAGCTTATTGAAAATAAATACATTGCGCGTAAACCGTACAAATGTTCCATAGCGGATAACGAAGAAATAAATTCGCAAATAAAATCGTTAGTGAGAGTAGGTCTAATTGAACGCTCCACTAGTCCTTTCGCATTCCCGGTAACTCTTGTTTTGAAGAAGGAAGAAGGGAGAAAGTCACGGTTATGTGTAGACTACAGCGAACTAAATAAAATAATAATACCAGAATGCCATCCTTTTCCGATTATTGATGATCTATTGACTAGAGTAAGGGATTGTAAAATTTTTTCGAAATTGGATATAAACTCGGCCTTCTGGTCAATCTCAATTAGAGAAAAAGATAGATATAAAACCGCGTTTATAACCCAAAACGGGCATTGGCAATGGAAATGTTTGCCTTTTGGATTAAAATCGTCTCCAGCTATTTTTCAGAGAATTCTGAGTGACATAGTAGCGAAAAATAATCTCAAAACTCTCGCGATTAATTACATCGATGATATTTTGATTTTTTCAAAAAATTACACAGATCATATACGGCATATTAATGAAGTTCTCATAGCCATCAAAAAAGCAGGTTTTAAATTAAATAAAAAAAATGCATATTTGCACAAAAATCGGTTGTATATTTAGGACATGAGATTAAAGAAAATGAGGTAAGACCCCTAAATGATAACTTGATCGCAATTAAAAATTTTCCTACACCGCAAAATCAAAAAAATGTGAGGCAACTTTTGGGCAAAATAAATTTCTATTTAAAATATATACCACAAGCTTCGATTGAGTTAGAACCACTGCATAATTTACTTAGGAAAAATGTAAAATTTGAATGGACACAAGAATGTGAAAACAGCTTCAAAAAAATAAAAAACATTCTCAGTTCAGAACCGATAGTGGCAATTTTTGACCCAAAACTTCCCATATACATTTTCACTGATGCATCTAAAAAAGGAGTAGCGGCAGTTTTGAAACAACCTCAGAAAGATAACTCTATTAAACCAGTTTATTTTTTCTCAAAAAAATTAACAAAGTCACAAGAAAATAAACGCGCTATTTTCTTGGAACTCCTGGCAATAAAAGAGTGTATTTTATATTAACAATATAAACTAATAGGAAATAAATTCACGATATTTACAGACCGCAAGCCGCTGGAAAATTTTAATGTGAAAAAGAGCAAAGATCCTGAATTATTGGCTTTATTAAACTACATTTATAATTTTGATTTTGAAATCAAGTATAACCTCGGCAAAAATAATTCAGAAGCAAATAGCTTTTCGCGAAACCCGGTACTAGATGAAAGCATAAGTAGTGAAACGGATATCAAAATAGTAAATTTTTTATCAATGAAAGAATTAATAAACGATCAAAAACAATTAAATATAAAAAAAGAAGACAAAATAGTAAAAAGAAATAACATTTGTTATAAAATTCTAAACAACAAAAAAAAAATATGGATTTCGGAAAGTTTAGGAATTCGATTGATAAAAAAGATTCACAACGAAAGCCATATTGGAGTAAAGCAGTTAACTCTGACTTTAACTCCAAAATATCATTTTGGAAATATGCATAAACATATAAAACTTATTTGCCGAGCATGCGATACTTGTATAAGAAATAAATCGAAATTCGGAAACTTTATGCAACCCCTTTCCCAATTAGGCCCAGCGTCGGAGCCCTTCCAAATAATATCCTCGGATACAATAGGAGGGTTCAGCGGAAACAAGTCACAAAAAAAATTTTTACATTTAGTCGTAGATCATTTCACGAAGTACGCTTTTGTAGGGACCTCAAAAACGCAGTCGGCAAAAGATTTCATAAATTTAATTTAAAAAGTTCAAAAAAGGGGGAAAATAAAATTACTACTAACTGACCAGTATGCTGGAATAAACTCAAAAGAATTTAAAAGATTTCTAAAAGCAGAAAACATAACAAACATTTTCACCGCGGTAGATTGCCCTTTTTCAAACGGGCAAAACGAACGACCAAATCAAACATTAGTAAATGCAATTAGATGTAAAATTTTCGAAAATAAAGATAGGCCGTGGTCAGTCATAGCGGAAAAATGTGTAGAGAACTACAATAATACGATACACAGCACAACAAAATTTACTCCGAATTATCTGCTAAACGGAATTGATAAATCCTTTTTCCCTTCGGAACTAAACGAAAACAGTTTGAAAAATCTAGATAAAAATAGAAAGACAGCATTTTTAAATGCACAAAAAATTCATGAACAAAACAAAGTTTATTATGATAAACATAAACGTAAAATAACATACAAAGTCGGTGATCTAGTTTATATTCAGAACGGAAATCGTTTAAATAGGAAAAAACTGGACCCAGTCAGAGTGGGCCCGTTTAAAATAAAACATAAAATTTCGGATTTATTGTATGTTATTGATTCAGGATTTAAAACACCGGAGTCAAATGTATATCATGCGAGTAAAATGATTCCCTATTTCCAAGCTCCTGACTCCTGTAACGTGTGTCAAAGGGGGGGGATGTAAGTTTGGGCTAGGCCAAACTATAACGCGACACGTCAGAGGTCGTGCCTGCTCGACACTCATGCCAAGGGAGATACGCGGCCGTTCGCACTCGTCAGTCGTAACTGCGTGATAAGAGCAGAAACCACGTTGAGTTACGTGGGGAGACTCATGGTGTCTATCGCCAAGCAATATTATAAATTTCAATTTATAGTAATTGTAAATTTAATAATTATTTAATATTTATATATTAATAATTATAATCAAGTAAAGCTGTACTTGTTGTTGATTTAGGTAACCCAGCGTTAATTCTTGTATTATAATTAATCTAATCGCTTTTTGTATATGTATATAGTGTAAATATATTTCAGTTATTACTAGCATCAACCGCAGTACAATTTATTTGTGACGTTGTTTCCAAATTTCGTAAGACAAAGGAAATTGTCTTATATATATTTTTTATATTTTTTTCATATTCTTTATTATATCTTATTTTTTTTTTATTTTTTATTTATTTTTTTATTTTTTGGTTTTTTTTGTTTTTCTCTTTTTTTCTTATTTTTTTTTCTATTCTTTTGTTTTTTTTTTGTCTTTTTTTTCTTATTTCGTTTTTTTCTATTCTTTTGTTATTTTTGTTTTTTTTTTCTCATATTTTCTAAATTACAATTATTTTTGTCCGTGAACATTAGGTAAATTTCTTTTTTTGATCAATTTAAATAACATGTAGGTTTTAATTTACTATTTTCAGGGTTAGCTTTCTTTTACAATTTTTATATAAGTCAACCGGATGTTCACTTATTATTTTTTTAGAAGTTTACGTTTCTGTAGCTAGTTGGAGTGTAGTATAACAGTCGTCTCTTCATATCTTGTAGTAAAATATTTTATTTCGTTTATTACTCTGATTTATATTAGGTCCTTTCGTATATCTTCATTTCACATAAAACATGATGCATCGACTATAGTTCTTAGTATTTTTCATTGCATTGGTTAATAGCTTTGTTATATGACTCATTGTTTCCGTTCCACTATAGTGACATCTCCTTAAACTCAATAAAAGGGTTTATAATGATTTTTATAAAACTTTTATATTTATTTTCTAGGCTGAGCTTGGATGTTTGGCTAAATTGTTAAATAACAATGTCGTTTATTCTAATATCTGGAGAATCATTTATACACAGTACGAAAGTCATATGATTCAGTTTTCTTTGGTTTTGCTTTTGTCTTTTATCTTTAAGCTATTTATTTTTGTTGTATGCTCTTTTAACAAGGTCATGTTTACTGATAGTTCCACATTTATGGTTGTATAGTAGTGTTATCAAAAATCGTTAGTATTTTACTTTTATCAGTAGTTGGAATATCAGCTGTACAGAGTAGGTCATCAGCTGTAGGGTACGGTTCTAAGGACACACTTGCTTAAAGTACACCACTTTTAATTTCATTAATTTCGATATAAGCATTATTGTGATTTAAATAATAACAATCCTGACTCTTAAATATGTTACAAGAAGATTGTAACATTTGCATTCGTAAGAGGGTTCTTGTTGTATCTAGAAGCTCTTCATGTTAAACATTAGGAAATGGTTTTATCAATGACTACCTAGTTGTGGTAATCTTTGAATTCCTATCTAGTATGTTTGGCATTACTATTATCTTCTTCTTTCTTCCAAATAGGCACAATGCCCGTTCCTCATCGCGACTCGCCAGGCGAGTCATCAGGTCTATGAGCATGTTATAGGTTTTTTACGTCGAGCAGATTACTACCCTAACCTTTTAACCTTCATCCTTTATCTGGACTTGGGACCAGCAACATAACCACTGAGCTGCTCAATCCACCCAGTGATCCTGCAGGCGGATTGAAGTGGTAACAGCACACGGTGATCCCAAGCAGTCACCCATCCAAGTACTAACCGTGCCCAGTGCTGCTTAACCTTAGTGATCGGACGAGAACTAGTGTTTTCAGAAAAGCTATAATCGTTAACAACATTACTAATATCTTTGGTTTAAATGAATTTGTCAACTATCGACTAAAAGTAATCCTGTAAGGTAATATCTATAGGGTAATTTTTCTTTTCTTGGTGATTCATATATAGCCGAAATTTGAAGTTTGTGTTAGATTGCATACTGCAATTGTGGTTGCTTGAAGGTGTGTTTGTCAAATTCGACTATACAGAGGGTTTTAATTTAATTTTAAATATAAACGCTTTATCTTTTGTTTGCCTTCCTTGATGAATGTCTTTTGTACTATATATTGTAATATGAGATTTTTAAATAGCTTCTTGTAGTAAAACATGATTTAAAAACGAGAAGTATATCAACATTGTCATTGTTTAGGAATTTTTCTGTCCCTACAACTCTGTGTTGCAATCCGTCAAGAGTTCTAGAACACTATTTTTGGGGTAGTCATTTTTATTTCATAGTTACCTCGTTTATGAGCTATTGTAATACAGTTGTCTTTTGAATTTATTGTTTTAGTATTGCGTTTTGTTCCATTATCATATTTGTTAATATTACTCCAGTTTTAAAGGATTGATTGAGGAGTTTGCTGGTTTCTTTAGTGTCATGTGTTTCCTTTTCATTTAATAATGTCGAATTAGAAGGCGCTTAACACCTAACTTATCGAGTCAATCAAATTTATAATTTTCCGCATAATGATTAAGAAAGAGTATGTATTATCTCTTAAATCAGTTACTTCTGTTTCTTGTTGTATTTTTTACTGCGAATGTACTCTCTCTGCTTCGAAAAGGAGAGAAGAGATTTTTATGAAGCTGCTTTCTAACCTCACTGGCTTTTTTTAACTATACGAGTGGTTTCCGTTAAAATTGTAGCATCTTACTAATTGTACATCTACTAATATGGGGCACTTAATTGAAAAGTGATTTTGTGCATTTTAGCGCACGTAGTTCTACTGCAATAATTCTTGGTATGTCCGTATTTGTCGACATCTCATGCATTGCGGTATTTTTCGTTATGTCGTCTTAGTTATACGTTTATTTTATTGTTCATCATTTTGTTTATACTAAAAATATCCTCAGTATTGCTTCTAGATTTGAATTCCACTATAAACAACAGCAATAGCTCCAATCCACTATATCCCAGCATTGTAAATTCCTCTTTGATGTTTGTATTGGCTTGTTTTCAGATGTAACTTTCTGATGTAAAAATCCGATGACTGTTTTGCAGATTTTTTCCGTCTTTAATTGGTATCTATGATAGGCTGAATTTTTTGTTACTTAGAACTTGTTTTACTTTACGAAATATTTTAGAAGTGTTTGTTAGGATATTAACTTTATGAAGTTTTATTTGTTTTAAAGTACAGTTTTCTATCCCTACTGTATAATTAACCCTAAAAGTGCACACTTGGTAAAAGTTAGTTAAAGTGCACTGTGGGTGATTGACACCCTAACGGTTTTAAACGCATCTCCTGAAGCCGCTATTTAATATTTAGACCTTACAATTTTTTTAAAATTAGTTTATACATCTTTTTTAAAATAGAATAGGTTTTATACCTATCTGAATTAACCCTAGATAGCGACAAATAACCTATTTTTTCAAATTCAGTAACGTTTTCGAGAGATCAAAAATTTGTTGGGACGTCAAACACCTCATGTGCACTTTAAGGGTTAAAAGCAACATAATAAGAGTTTCTATTATTTGAGCCTCAAGATAAATTAATTGTGGTTAAATAAAATAAGATCTAGTTACGTTTATATTTATCTCTTTTTCTAATGAGTTAAACGAAATTAAAAGTGGTATTTTCCTGTAAGTAGCGCTAGGTTTCGAAATTGTTTGCATACAAAATTATTTTTCGATTTTTATTTACTACAGAGCTTTCTTCGTAATTTTATAATCCACAAAAACCACTTGTACTCTGATTTTAGGAATCCTACAGTCATGTGTATATTTAAATTTTTATAATCGATTTAAAGAAATATATGTATCAATTTTAGTGATCATTTTTATCAGATAGGTTAATTTCATTGCATTATTAAAAAAAATCGGACAATCAAGACACTGACTAGTTGTAAATCACCATTTTACTTTAAACAATTTTTATACGAAGCTCAAAAGGTACATAAATAGTTATCAAAAAGTTTAAACAATGCTCGGAAAAGAAAAAAGTCGCAATTAGTCTTCTTAATTTAACGGCTTTACTGTTCAGTCAGAGGAAAATTTGTGTAGCTTTCTTAACACACATAGTTTAAAAATGACAACTAATTGATAATCGATGATTTTTAAAAAAAACATTTTAAATTTTAGCCAAATTTTCGGAAAAAATCGTTTCATTATTTCTGACATATTTTTTTTCTTTAGAAATATCTGTTAGGACTTTTACCCTTAAACATACTGCTTGTTTTAAAGGTCTAATTTGAGAAATTAAAAGTCATAAATTAATTTATAAGTAGTGTGTTAAAAATACTAGCTACAATTAAGTAATTTGTTTTAAAACATAAAATGTTTTCCATAGCAATATGTTCTTTAACTTAAGGACCTTTTTCAGTTATAACAAATTTTGCAATAGACTATTATATATTTTTATTTGTTCAGCGCTTACATTTAGTAAAACTTTTTGGCAATCAAATACTATTTTTAAGGGGCAAAAAAACTCTAGAATTTTCAAAAGATCAATTTTTTTAGCTGAAAGTGTTCTTTAGATGTCTGAAAAAAATATGCACTTGATCTCAAGGCAAATAAAAATTGTAAACATTTTTTTTAAAAGTAGCGCCATTTTCACAGAATATGATTTAGGAAAAAATTCCTGCGTACTTCTATCGGTAATGGTACATAGGTAAAGAATTTCTTTGGTTTTTTGTTTTAAGTCTCATACTTGTCCAGAAATATCTTCTCACCTATTGCCAAAGAAAAAAAGGATTTTGTTAAGCCACGAATACCGACGCCATTTTTTATCTAAAATCAATAAAAATATCTTTTTACATAGTTCTCTATATGATCAATCAACCCTCAAAAGAGAAATTCTATTCCTCATTTAGTGATCGCAAAAAAAAATTCCCCAATTAATGCTTCTTTTAGACTCTAGAGTTGTGTTACCCCTTAAAAAAGTTCCCTACTTTCTAAAAACAGTGGATATTATATCATCCAAATTAAATTCACTATTTTTGTTATAAAAAACTTTTTACCTAATCAAAAATTAATGTCTGTTTATAACTATATGTTATTCTATAATAATTATTAAATGCTAAGTAAGATTACCTTATTACTAAATTGTTTACCTATTCGGTCATTCCTAATTTTTTTTAAAATGTATACCTTTTTCGGACAGAAAGAATATTTTCTGTAATTAAACGTAAATAATAGTTAATATTTTCTTGAAACTAAAAATTTATGTTTATGAACATCCAGACTAGAAAAACTACTTTATGTATAATACCTATTTCTATTAGGATTGTGTAAAAATGATTAATTTCTAGAAAACAGTTTTATTTTGTTACAATTATCCTAGGTAATAGATATATATATATATATATATATATATATATATATATATATATATATATATATATATATATATATATATAAGTGAATAATATAATACTTATTATATAATATTATATTATACATTTAATAAATAAAACGTAGATAATATAACATAATACTATAGTCATAAATTAACGCGTTCACGATTAGCTGAATCACTATTGGGTTAGCAACTAAGTTATTGCGGATTTTGTCGACAGAAGGAGTTTACACTTTCTTTTGTTTCGTTAACTTGTTCACAGTACCTAACTTATATTTTTTCTGATCATTTAGATGTCTACCTTTCATGCGGTAGAAAATTTATATCGATTAGTTACTAAGTTTTGTTTTTATCCCTATCTAAAAATTGAAGAACAAGACGTGCACTTCAGATATATTTTGTTGTATTATTTCCGATAAGGCAAGAACGCAACGCAAGCACACAAAAAGTTTTATGCAATATATGGCAATTAAGTCTTGAAGGAAAGGCAGTGTCAGAATTGGTATGCCAGATTTTGTTCTATTTATTTCTCATTGAAAAATGCTCAACGGTCTTTGGCCATCCAGTTGAAGTCGATAAGACCCATATCAAGGCCATTATCGATTTAGATCGTTATAGCACAAAACATGATATTGCAGAGAAGCTCAATGTAAAAAAAAAAGATTATGCTGTAAGTCTGATGGGATTATAAAGAAATTTTACACTTTAAACTTTTACCAAAAAATTAGACGATTAATTGGAACCTGTACTTTTTAAGCAAAAATTTTGAATTTTCATTCTTATTTCAAATCTGCAATCACTTAGCTGCCAATTGAATAGTTTTGAGAGTATTAAATAAAAATTTGACGACAAAAATGTTTTCTTTTAAATTAAGTTACTTCTTATAATTGGAAATATTTTCCTTGTAATTATCCTTATCGAAAATCTCTAACTCGTCGGTTGTGTCAAATATAGGTCACATTATATTATGTATGGTACCTTTAGTTTCCAATAGTTTCTTTTTTTCATCGAAATCTGAACACTACTCTCATATGCTATTTATTTCTTTTCTTAATATATTTTTAGAATGCCTTGACATTTTTTTTTATATAAATGAGTCGTTTATTTCAAAAGTAACTTTAATTCATTTTTTATTTTTTTCACACAATTTTTTTTATGACACTTCCTGCTGTTGTAGATGTTCTTACGGTTAACAAATAAATATTAGAACGGACTTATAAGGTTACTTTTAAAATACACATCTCAACTATTCGCTAGAAAATAATACACTGAATACAAAACACAAAACTTACATTGAAGTAAGGATCTCTTACTTTTCTTATATTTAAATTAGTACTTGAAACTCAGCACGCAATGGAAACACTTTTAAAATTTGTACTACTATTCTCTTTCCTACAGTTGCAAAATTGTACTGTGATACCTACTCAATTTTAGTCTGCTTCCAATTTTGTAATAAAAGAAACCATCTTCTTTAGATAATGTAATAAAAAATATTTAACCAGTTTAGTGCCAAGCGCAACGATATATCGTCGTAAAAGTCACTTGCGAAAAGTGTTGCGATCCTTTCTTGATCAAATTAATTTCGGCGCCAGTGTCAATTAGTAACGTCACAGTATCCGTCAGCTGTCTAGAGGTACACGTGACGAGGGGAGCTAAGGTCATTGGTTCGTAAGTTATTTGTCTGACCGTGACGGTCCTAATTTTGCCGTAGGTGACTGAGGACGCGGACCTAGAGAGGGAGTCCAGGGCGCGTCTGAAGCAGACCCCTTTCCCCCGTTTCCCGCCTCCCCCTGATTTCGTTTGCTTTCAAAATATTTCTATCTTCTACAATCATTTTTCCAATGACCGAAATTCTTACAGTAATTACATCGTTGGGAGCTTGAATTCCAACTATTCTGCGAGGAACCCCTACCATTTTTAACTGGTTTTACGTAATCTTTACCCCTATTATTCTTTTTTTCAACAATAAACCTCGGTATGGCCCTTTTTACCACAAAAATTGCAAGTCAGGATCTGCCTAATCAATCTTACCTTCGGAATACTATCCCTCGCAATCAACGACCTAACCCTGGTTGCATCAGCCTGTATCTGTTTATCCACTTTCAACAGACAAACCAATGCTCAACTGAAATCAGTATACTTCTCAAAACGTAGAGATGTGCGGTATTTAGGTGACAGACCCCTAATAAAGGCGTCCAAGCCTTCCTTCTCTATCTTGCGTTCCACGGAACGCTCTAATTTCCCTACTTTTTTCGACTCCTCGTCGATAATCGATTGCGTAATGTCGCGGATACGACTAAAATTTTTGAGGACGTGTTCCCCTGACCTTTTGAATTCCGTGGCTAGTTGTTCGCGATAATAATTTGAACCATAGGACGGTAAAAATGCATCCTTTAATCGCTCGATTAATTGCTCTACCCGGGTAACCTTTATATGTTCAACGACCACGTACGCGTGCCCACTTAATTTCAAGATAAGTGACCTGGTTAACGAATTTTCTAATTCAGCAGAATAATGTTCGGGTAACAAATCAGGGGCCCTTCTGCATGCTCTAGCGAATTGGTTTACGGAGATATTATGACCGTCGTATTTAGGAACCGCTTCCGTGAAATCGCGGATTTTTATAGACGGACAGTTGTTCCGCGGCTGTGGGGTCAGTGGCCGCGAGTAGGACAACGCGTTCCTCAAAAGTTCATTCTCCCGCCTAAGGCGATCGACCACCAATTTCACATCGTCAACTTCATCCACTGGCGTTATCGATCGTCTACGGACAGGAACCGGTTTAGGTGACCCGCTTCGGGAGACATTAGGCGTCCGGGATATTGTAACAAATGAATCTACAGGAGTACGCGTCCTTTCGAATCCCCAGAAACCGCTAAAATCATCACCCACAAATCTACGAATCTCGTCCTCCCTAAGCTCCAGTCTACGTTCTTTTCGTGCCAATTCCCGTTTTAAAGCCTCATATTCAGACTCTTTATTATCTAATTCTTCCTGTCTTTTAAAAATATCAATCTGTACCTTACCCAACTGCTCCTGAATTAACATTATTTCCTCCATCTTTTGTCTAATTGCTAACTTATGGTTAGTATCTATTGCTAACCTATGGTTAGTTTTAATGTATGGCCAATGATCGGCTCCAACAAACAGTTAGTGATCGATTTTGATACTTAGCCGATAATCAACTGCAAAAATTAACCAACGAACGATTTAAAGCTTGGCTGATGATCGGTTTTGATGCTTGGCGAATTCTTATTTTTTGTGTCTAACCCCCATTTAAGGTATCTCATTATTGGCCGATGATTACCTTGATTGGCTAATGTCCGGCCAATAATTGATTCGACAATCGGCTGATGATTAATTCGATAATCGACTAATGATCACTCAATAATTAGTTTGATCAGCCGATGATTGGCCGATGATTGGCCGATGATTGATTCAATGCTTAGCCGATGCTTGTTTTCCAGGCTTGGCCTTGCATTATCATTCAAGCCATCAGCTATGCCAGGCCCAATAATCGTATCCTATTGTAGGAGTAGGAGCGTTATAGTTGTACAGTTGCATGCATAATTATCCGGCCAACCATATTTTTATATTTAACTGAGGTTTAAATAGTATAAAATGAAAACAGTAATATATCATTATAAAGTAGATTTATTGTGCTACATTACTACATAGTTAGATAATTAAATACAACAAATAATAATTATTTAGAACAAAAACAAAAGTTTTTGATACTTCATAAATATCCGGCCAATATCTTTAAAGGTATTTACTAATCGGGAAAGAATGTGTTTCGCTTCGTGTGGTATGTAAACATTGAGTAAGCTATTTGTTCTGTATTATCCGATCAGTTATCATTCGCCAAGATGCCGAAAAGGACGTCATTAGACAAACGTGAATTAGTTTTGAAGTTACACAATGAAGGTAAAACTTCACGTGAAATATCCTCAACTTTAGCTATGGGAAAATCGACTGTTAATGATATACTAAAAAAATTTGAGACTACTGGTACTGTAGAAGCTAAACGCATTCCTGGGCGACCTCGAAAAACAACTCAGCGTGTTGATAAAGTGATCAAAAGAAAGGCTGTTTCAGACGTGAAGAAAAATGCTGCTATTATTGCACGTGAATTACGTGAAGAAAATTTAACTGACATTAGTCAAAGCACCGTATCTCGAAGACTAAATGAAGTGGGACTTTTTGGACGCGTTGGTGTTAACCCCTTCCCGTACTTTAGCGAGTCTGACTCGCGATGAAGATTTTGGCCCAAACATGCATATCGCGAGTCAGACTCGCGATGAATTACTTGGGCCAAACATGCATATCGCGAGTCAGAGTCGCGACGAGATACTTGGGCCAAACATAAGTATCGCGATTCAGGGTCGCGACCGGATACTTGGCCCAAACATAAATATAAGAAGCCGAGCTCGCGGACTGATTTTTTGCCCGTTATTGTCGTGACGGAATGCTAGTTTCTATCAGTACTTCGTGATAGTTAGACACGATTCGTATCGTTGCTTTCACGAAGCAGTTCAATTATTAAAATTTAAGAAACCCCTCCAAAATGCAAGGTGCAAAAGTGTTATATAAAGGTAGTGATAACGAATCTTCTGACAGTGACATAATTATGCCAGTCGCAAAGCGTGTAAGGCGCATGATTATAGATGAGAGTAGTGAAGAAGAAAGTACGACACGACAAGCATGGATTTGGCAAGAAGTACCAAACACACCGATAATTTGGAAGTATTCCGAAAATCATGGAATAGAAGCGTCTGTCTTAAATAATTTAAGTGCCAATCCAAGAATACTAGACCTATTCTTCATTACATTTGATAATAAGTTTTGGGAAATCCTGGTTACGGAAACAAATCGCTTCGCAGATCAAACTCTACACGACGAACGTAAAAAACGGTATGTCGACGACACTTGGTATTCTGTCACTTCAGACGAAATCAAGGCCTATTATGCACTCTGTATATTAATGGGTCAAGTAAAGAAATCAAATATTCAACTTTATTGGACTAGAAGAGGTGTATTAGAAACGCCAATATTTAGGCAAACGATGCCTTTTAAAAGATTTCGACAAATTTCGAGATTTTTACATTTCTCCGATAATGAAACTGATAATAGTAAAGACCGACTTCGCAAGATAAGACCTGTAATTAATTTTTGGAATCAAAAATTTAAAGAAATTTACACACCGAGTGAATATGTTAGCATAGATGAATCCCTTATGAAATATAAGGGGCGTTTAGCGTACAAACAGTTCAATCCGTCAAAAAGAGCTCGGTTCGGAATAAAAATTTACAAATTGTGCGAGGCAAGTACCGGTTTCTGTTATCAATTTAAAATATATACCGGCCAGGACAAAATTGATCGAAACGATAGTGCGTCGGAGAACGTTACGATAGAGTTGTCAAAGTCTATAATTAACAAAGGATATACTTTATTCTTGGATAACTGGTACTCTTCACCCAACCTGTTTCTAAAATTACACCAGCGAAAGACAAACGTTATCGGGACCGTACGCAAGAACAGAAAAAATATGCCACAGGACTTGCAAAAGCATATTTTGAAGAAAGGAGAATTTATGTGGAGATCTTGCAATAATTTGATAGCTCTGCGATGGAAGGACAAGCGCGACGTTTATATGCTCTCCACAAAACACAAAACTATAGAGATGGTCGAGGAATCAAACAAACAATTACAGAAAGTAATGAAGCCAAAATGTATTGTAGAATATAATAAGGGTATGGGTGGAGTTGATCGTCAAGATCAGGCGTTAGCATGTTTCCCAATAATGAGAAAAGCCATGAAAGGATACCGAAAGCTGTTCTTCTACATATCAGATATGGCTTTGTTTAATACCTATATTATGCAGAAAACAATTTACAGTCGAAAACGGGAGACCTATGTTGATTACCGTGTAAATATAGCCGAGGCAATTTTACAAATTGTTAAATTACCGGACTACAAAATGCGTGGGAAATCATCAGTTGAAACACCCCTTCGACTCCAAGCTCGATATTGGGCTCATTTGCCCAAAAATATAGATCCGACACCTCGGAATAAGC
This sequence comes from Polistes dominula, assembly GCF_049000335.1. Classification (NCBI taxonomy): domain Eukaryota; kingdom Metazoa; phylum Arthropoda; class Insecta; order Hymenoptera; family Vespidae; genus Polistes; species Polistes dominula. The sequence goes on from NW_028301043.1 coordinate 179,620, forward strand.
ATCCAACAAGGATGTGCAAAGTCTGCTATAAACAGAAAATTCGAAGCGCAACGAAGTGGGAATGCGCGAAATGTAAAGTGACTTTACATCTGCCAAAATGTTTTGAGAAGTATCATACCATGGAGGATTTCTAGAATTGTACGTATTTCCTTTTTGGATATTCAGACAGTTTTATGATTAAATTCTTTTAAATAATATACCATTTACTTTTAGGTGTAGTATTATTATATTTCTCAGAGGACCAAACTATTATACATATCCTACAATATTATATACAAAATATAATAAATTTATAATATCATAAAAGTAAAAGCGTAAGAGTTTACTTCCTCAACAGCAGTATCGCGTAAAATTCACTATACCACAGGTATCGCGGGCATCTACATTTCGGTTCGTATTGCGACTGTTTACGAACATCAGTGTGGTCTGTTTAGCGCGCGTCGATGTGTACCGCTTGGGCCCGAGTTTCGTCGAGCTAAATGGCACGGGAAGGGGTTAAGAAACCATTGATCAGTAAGAAAAATAAGAAGAATAGATTGGAATTCGCAGAAAAACACAAGTTCTGGACTATTGACGATTGGAAAAAAGTTTTATTCTCAGACGAAACTAAAATTAATTTATTTGGAAACGATGGGAGAAGATACGTTCGACGACCTCAAGGTACCAGAAATGATCCACGGTATCAAACACCAACTGTGAAACACGGTGGCGGAAATATCATGCTATGGGGAGCTTTTTCTTGGAAAGGCGTTGGTCCGATTTTCAAAATTGACGGCATTATGGACTCTACTAAGTATAGGGATATTATATTAGATGTAATGCTGCCTTATGCACGTAAAAATATGCCAAGAGGATGGATCTTTCAGCAGGATAATGATCCAAAACATTGATCAAAGCTCCTTCAACAAGTTTTTTTCTCATAAAAAAGTCCGAGTTTTAGAGTGGCCAAGTCAATCTCCGGATTTAAATCCAATAGAGCACTTATGGCAAGAATTAAAATTAAGAATAGGGAGTGAAACTTGTGCAAATAAAGCTGATTTATGGGAAAAAGTTCAAGAAGAGTGGCAAAATATCTCTCAAGAACGAATTGTCAAACTGATCGAATCAATGCCTCATCGATGTGCTGCCGTGATAGCAGCAAAGGGTATAGCTGCTAAATATTGATGAAAAACGTTAACTTTTTTATTTATTTCAAGTTATAATAGTTTGTAACTGTTTTTTCTTAAGTTTTTTGTTATATATTGAGTAATTTCTGTTTGGCCAGATATTTATGAAGTATCAAAAATTGTTGTTTTTGTTCTAAAAATTATTATTTGTTGTATTTAATTATCTAACTATGTAGTAATGTAGCACAATAAATCTACTTTATAATGATATATTACTGTTTTCATTTTATACTATTTAAACCTCAGTTAAATATAAAAATATGGTTGGCCGGATAATTATGCATGCAACTGTATGTGTGTGTGCGTGTGCGGCGTGAAGAAGCTACAAGGGTACGTTGCCTGGTAGCGTAAACAGGGGGCAAGTTCGTAGTATGTTGGGTTGTAGCTATGGGAGAGCGTTCCCTGGCAGCGTAAATTGAGGCAAACTTGTTGCCTGGCGAGATGTTACCACGGGAGAATTGCTTAGCAGCGAAAAAAAGGGGGTTTGGATACATTAAGGAGGAACAAGGGAACGTGAGTTAGAAAAAAGCGAGAACGATACGTGCGTGCGGAGGTGTCATTGAGTGCGAGGAAAGAGCGATTAATTAACGGGCGTTTACAAAGTGGTTTAAGCGAGAGTGTTGCCGGAAAGTGGTGAAGTGCGTTTCTTTTACTTTAGTGTGTTCATTTTTGTAAACGTTTTGTTATCTGTTGATTAAAGAGTTCATTTCTAAATCTTATGTGTGGTACCGGCTTCTCGGGGAATTCAGATATCCTTTACAGGATACACATAAGTGTTTTCCCTACATTATTATCGGCCGATAATTGATCATCGGTTACTTTGCATGGCCAAATGATGAGCCGGTTATAATTCTTTGTATTGGAATCCAGAAACTGCATTGGGTAAAACATCGAGCGAACGTAGCAGTCCCAGGTATTCGAAAACTTCATTAAAGAAGGAAAAATATACAGGGTTGGACAATAACTATTAGAACCACAGATATCTTTGAAACTATAAGGTTCACAGAAATATTTGCTGAAATAAAATTGCACAGTACAAAGGGGGCCATCCGATAGCGATAATAGTTTTTTTACAGGTGGAGGTACTTTGGACATTTGAAGGCCACCTCATTTTTTTTCGAATGGATCGGTATGTTTTTGTTTCTGTATCATGATAGAGGAGCTTAAAACGAGTTCAACGACCTATCACATAAGGTCATTGAAGGTCATAGAAAGTACATAAAAGCGATAATACTTACAGTTTTGGCAGTAAATAAAATTATACGTTCAGTAGGTGTTCGAAATGATAATTCTTACGGTTTACTTCACTAGAAATAAACATTGTTTCAAGGACACTTTTATAAGTTTGCAGGGGAAGATAAACATGATAAGATTAGTATCGATAAACCGGTCAATCGGGCACAATGTATCCGTTTGAAGAGCAAGTCGAAATGCTTCTTATTTATGGCGAATGCCAATGTGACGTCCCAGAAGGGGATGTCAACGAACAAGAAGTATTTCAAAGATAATTTCTCTTGACTCGGTCACGCCACCAGCGTTTACTCGGTCAAAAAAAGATGTGCCCTGTTTTGGGTCAATCTGTAAAGCCAGACTTTACCCGGGATCTGGGCTAAGAGAGAGAGTAACCCACCAAACGAGTAAATGATAGTGTTCTACCCGATGTTACTATTGCTTTAAGATGTTTAAGATTTCCTGAAGGATGGCCTTTCCTTGGTCGTTTGATCGTCAGACCCCTGAAGCTGCTCGGGTTCCGTAGTGCTAGCGCCGTGTAGGTAGGCAATAGGATTTGTGTATGATGAGGAAATTAATTCAACTTTGCACAAACACTTCAAATTTTACGAAAATAACAGTATATTACTAAATAAAGTTAAAATTACACAAGATCTTTATTAACAGTAAAGCAAAATAAAGTAGTAATATGGCTAAGTTAGAAGTTAAGTTTAGTCGCGAAGAGTAAGTAAATGATAGATGCTGTAAATCGTTAACAAAGTAAAGGCTAATTTTAATGCGAACTCTACTGCGGAATATGGTAGACTGCCGGCAGGGAAGAACACAGTTTTTCCCGACGGGCTTAGTCCGAAAGGGTGGGAACACCTCACACTTGCGCAAAATACCTCCCTCACTACCCACTTTCATTCGGTAAACTGCAAATTTTGGGATATTACATGCTGCTGACTACGATTCCTCGAAATGGAAAAATATCAGTTTCTATCAACTGTGGATTCTGTTAATTTGGAAAAATATCGTTTTTCGTCTAACTAGATATCAGTTACGGTTACCCGTAGATTTTACAAAAAGTCACGCGCGTTCTATCTTTGAAGCGTGATCTCAACTATAGTCAGCAAGAAAGTGGATACTGTAGGACTGCAAAAGTCTACCCTTTACTTACTTTCTCACGATCATGAACGACAATGGATCCTTGCCATCACATTTACGTGTGATCAACTAATGCCAATATCGATGGTCGTTCATGAAAGTGGTTATAAGACAAAATTAGGAGTACAAATTTTACAAGGTACGAATATAGCTAAATAGTAATCGACCAACGACTTACAAATAGGACACTTGCATAATTGACGCAGCAAAGTTCGAAATTAGTTGTCACTGGGACGTGACACCAACAAAATTCTGTAAGGGCGAAGAACTTGTATGCTGAACGATATCCACATCGGTCCCAGCCTTAGCGTCAAACATTTAAAAATGTTTGTGATAAACTTAGGCAAACCGGTAGTTTCAGTGTTCGTAAAAGTGAACGCCAAAAACGAGTAACAAATGAAGAAATAGAAATCGGTGTGCTCGGAAGTGTGGCTAAAAATCCTCACATTAGTTCGCGACAAATTGAAAATGAATCTGGCATTATTAGGAGGAGCGTACTTCGCATTTTGCACCGTCACGAATTTCATCCGTACCATGTTAGTCTTCACCAAGAATTGCACGGAAACGACTTCATGAATCACGTTGAATTTGTCGATGGATTAAAGTTCAGATCCAAAACAATGAGTTATTTTTGAATACCGTTTTTCGTAAAAAATTCGTAAAAAACAGAATGATACTCACAACAAACATAATAACGCCTTGCAACCTACGGCTTTAAAAGTTAATTTGCAGAAATCAGGAATATGGTATCTAGACAGTGGCGGTACAATGCATATATGTAATAACGAAAGCAGGTTCGAGAACTTGGACAAACAGTAGACCACAAAAATATATACTGCTACAGAAAGTAATGTGGAATCCAAGGGAACAGGAGATGTACAAATAAATGTTCGAACCTCACGCTACAAATCTGAAAGTATTAAATTAGAAAATGCAATGCTTATTCCAGATTTCAAAAGTAATTTATTGTCAGTGACCAGCATCACGGACTATGGATATAAGGTAATCTTCCATAAGAATTATGCAAACGTAGTCACAGAAAATGGAAAAAGTCCTGTACGGATGAGAGCAAAGAGGAAGAATGGTTTATATTTAGTTGAGGAAACCTCTCCAAAGCAATTCGCGAATATACCCAAAATACATGATAATGATTTATTGAAGTGGCATCATAGGTTAGGACAATTAAATTTTAATGATTTAAAGAAAATGAAGAATATGGTAAAAGGAATAATTGGTAAAATGGATGATCAAGACATAATCTGTGAAATATGCTGTAAAAGTAAAATCCACCAATCACCATATTCAAAGTCGACTACTAGAGAAAGGGAAATTTTAGGCTTAGTTCACAGTGATATATGCGGACCAATGCAAGTACCATCATTAGGGGGAGCAAAGTACTTTGCTACTTTCATAGATGATAAAACACGGTATACAGAAGTAGCCATGTTGAATAAAAGGTCCGAAATATTTAAAGCGTTTAAAGAATATTGTTCAGGATTGACATATATTGTTAAGAAACCCCCCTTTTGGGCTATGTAACAAGTGTGAGTGTGTCTGTAGTGGTATTGTCACTACAGCGCGTTTGTTAATCAGGTGTGTCTGTGTTGCGTCATCCGCGGTATTGTCGCGGACTACTTGGTGCGTGTTATGTGTGTATTAATGCGCGAATCTTGGGCTAGCGAGCTCATCGCGCTATGTGCGTCGCGCCGCCGGTAGCCTCTTTTATTGTCGAACTGCCAGACGTACTACCGAACGTCATTAACTCAGCCCTAAATACTATACAAATATAAAGCAAAAGTAGAAAGGTCGACGGATCATAAGATAAAGAAAATTCGCACAGATAACACCAAGGAATATCTGTCTAGAGACTTTACAAATTTTCTTAACCGTTTGCGTACCACGAGCCACTTTCGCGCTCTTCAGATTTTGTGTCGAGAAAAGCCAGGGCATTTGACCGAAACCGACAATTGACGGTCCACCCGATATTTGTAGAAACGCGCTCAGTTTTTCAGACGCTTAAAATACGTCGCGCGTCGCATCGCTGCCAGTAACCAATTTGTCTTTGGTTGTTACCTATTCTAAATTAATAGATATATATATATATATATATATATATATATATATATATATATATGTACATAGTATATTTTTTGTAAAATATGTTATAAATTAAAAATATGAAAAAATTGAAAAACAAATAATATTTTATTGGAAATAACTTTTACTCTTCGGCTTTTTTCGACACATAATAGAAGGAGCGCGATCGCGCTCTTCGGCTTTTTTCGACACATAATAGAAGGAGCGCGATCGCGCTCCTTGGCGTTTGTCGATCGTGTTTTTCAAAACCCTCTGGTACGCAAACGGTTAAGAATGAGGAAATTAATAGGCAGTTATCATTTGAATAAACCACTCAACAAAACAGAGTCGCCGAGAGAGCAAACCGTACATTGGTAGAAATGGCAAGTTGTATGAATCTCAAGTGCCATTTAGTTTGTGAGCAGAAGCAATTAACACGGCGGTATACATAAGAAATCGTTACCCAACAATAGCACTGAATGATGCAACGCCTCATGAAAAATGGAGTGGAAGTAAACCATATGTAGTTTACATGAGAATGTTTGGAAGTCGCGTGATTGCACTCCAAAAAAGACATCAACGAAATAAATTTGCACCAAAGGGAAAAGAATATATTTTAGTCGGATACTCAGAAAAGGCTAAAGCGTATAGACTTTGGGAAAGAGGAACGAAAACCATTGAAAAAAAAAAGAGATGTCAAGTTCCTAGAAGACGAAACCTTATATATTCAAGAAGCTGAAGAAAAAGTATTGTATGAGGTACCTTTAAACATACAAACAGCTAATGAGAAAAACGAAAGTCAAGAGAAAGATGATATAGTTAGCGAATCAGATTCAAGTGAAGAGATAAACAGCACTCCTACCGCTCCAGTTACACAACAAACACGGCTTCGTGGACGGCCGAATTTTTACAAAAGATGGAAAACCAGGAAGGCACAAAAAGATTTTCTATTATGCTAACAAAGCTTTGAACCAAAATAACGTACCGAATGGCGTACAAGAAGCTATCAGTAGTCCAGAAAAAATGTTATGACTGGATGCAAAAATGCAAAACTGAATATGATTCGCTTGTGAAAAACAATACATGGAGTTTGGTAAGAAAGCTGAAAGGAAAAACAGTGCTAACTAATAAATGGGTTTTTAGGATAAAAGAGAAAAAGGACAGCTCCATAAATAAATATAAAGCTAGACTGGTCGCACGAGGTGATTAACAAAAGGAAGGGATCGATTACAACGAAGTATTGTCACCAGTTGCTAAAAGTTAAGCAAAAAATTCAAGAAAAAGATTTAGGTAGAACCAAGGAAGTGAAAAGATCAAATGTAAGTACATTCAACACAAGAATAAAGGAAAATTGCTGGAACTGTTGAAGGACAGGCTATACAACAGATAATTGTTGGTCTGGACAACAAGCCAGCAATTATAAAGGGAACAAGGAAAACACACAAAGTGGTTCCAGTAGCAGTTGGGGAAACTACTCAAGCAGAGGCAGGGGTAACGCTAACAGAGGTAGAGGTTACTCAAAAGGAACTCAAAAAGGTTATGGTTCAAGAAGGAAAACTGCAGAAGATCAACAACGTAAGTCAAACCAAACCGACCAACCGAAAAATGTGGCCATTCCAGAGGCTTGGAAGTTAGGAGGAAGAAAGGGGTTAGAGATAGCTAGAGCAATTTGTAATCAGGTGTGGAGAGGAGAGGGCTGGCCGGAGGAGTGGAAGGAGGGCCTAATAATACCGATAGTGAAGAGAGGAGAAGGGGAGAAGGTGACGGACAATGGAGGCATAACACTCATGCCGTCTCTGTACAAAGTGTACGCAGCATTTCTGGCGGGCAGGATAGAGGAGGAGGTGGAGAGGAAGGAGCTGGTGCCGCAGAACCAGACAGGGTTTAGGAGAGGTCTAGGAACGATAGACAATATATATGTTTTGAATTATCTGGTGGGAAGACAAGGAAGGAGGGAGAGGGGAAGCTGGTGGCGGCGTTCCTGGACTTCAAGGCGGCTTTTGATTCGGTGGATCAGGAGGTGCTGCTGCGTGGGATGGAGAAGAGAGGGTTAAGAGAAGGGCTCAGAGAAAGGGTGAAGGAGGTGTTGAATGAGACGGCGAGTAGGGTGAAAGCAGGGGGGAGAAGGGGTGATAGATTCTGGACGGCAAGAGGGGTCAGGCAGGGATGCCCAATGAGCCCGATGCTCTTTAACCTCCTGATTGCAGACTTAAAGGAGGAGCTGTTGAAAGGAAGATGGGGAGGGGTTAAGGTGAGAGGGAGGAGGATTTGCTCACTGGCGTATGCAGACGATGTGGTGTTGTTGGCGGAAAGGGAGGAGGAGATGGAGAGCATGCTGAGGCGAATGGAGGGATACTGTGATAAGAAGAAATTGGAGGTCAGTGTGGAGAAAACAAAGATTGTGAGATTTAGGAGAGGAGGGGGAAGAAATAGAGAGATTGATTGGAACTGGCAGGGGAAGAGAATAGAGGAGGTTAAGGAATTTAGATATCTGGGCTATGTGTTCAGAAAGAATGGAGGTCAAGAGGCACACGTGAAGGAGAGGGTGAAGAAGGCAGGGGTTGCTATGAGGCAGATGTTGGGATTGGGGAAGATGATGTTCGGCAAGAATTGAGTGAGGAGGCTGTGGCTTTTTGACAAGCTAGTGTGGACGGTGTTGAGTTATGGAGCTGAAATATGGGGGTGGGAGGAGAAGAAGGAGATCGAGGGGGTGCAGGAAAGATTTTTGAGGTGGACTATGGAAGTAGACTGGAGGACACCAGGGTACATGGTAAGAGAAGAAGGGAAAAGAGACAAATTGGAAATAAAGGCGGCGAAGAGAGCGTGGAAGTACGAGGGGAAATTAAGGAGAGGAGAGGGAAGTGAGCTGGCGAGAGAGTGTTGGAAGGAGGCGCAGGAGAGAGAAAGGGAGGAGGAAGTACAGAAGTCAAAGTGGGAAGTAGAGAGGATAAAGTTAAAAGAGAGGATAGCGTAGGGCAGGGTGGAGGTGGTGGAAAGGTGGAAAGAGATTGAAAAGAGGCAAAGAAGGCGACAGCAGGTTAAGAGATGGGAGAAGATACTGGAGTACAAATACAACGTGTGGTACAAGACGGTGGTAGCGGAGGGTTTGCCAGGATATTGGGTAGGGACTCTAGCGCCCCCTGGATGAAAGTGTGTAGGACGACTCCTCGTCGCTCCGTGTTTTACCAGTGGAAACTTGTGCAATATTGCTTTTACTAATTAGAACTTTGTAATTAGTGTAAAGTGTGAAAAATTCTGAACAAACTGATATATAAATTTATATTAGTTGAAGTAGTAAAAGAGAAACATTAACGAAAAACTATATTCGTGTTCTCAGACTACTATGCAGCCGATAACTTTTCGGTCAAAAGTTTATCCCGCGCGAGTGGTGCGCCGCCTTGCGGCTCAGTGCGAAACTGTCCGGTTTGAACAAACCTATGTCAAGCAGCCAATCAGAGCGCTCCATAGTTAAGACTGAATTTAAAAATAAGCCAGTAAAAACGATGGTATTCCCGTTATTGAAGAATAAGTCTGTCGAAGCAATGGAAACTGCTGATGAAAAGACCATTTGGAAAATCAAGGCAAAAAAACGAAAAGAATTAAGTGACGAAGAGCTCAATAGCGAAGGCAACGTGCCAAAAAAACCGATGAAAAAGCAATCGGAAAATAAGATGGAGAAAAAAAATAAAAAGTTTCAAACGTTTTGAGAGGAATCTGAAACCTATAGAATTCGATGAAATTGTCATTGACGATCTCATTGAAATAAAAAACAATGTCTCTGCTATGCTCCAAACCATCTTGGAACTCAAAGAGGAGAATGAAAATGAAAAAAAAATGAAGCCAATAGAAGGATCTATTGATGATAAGCTGCAAAAATTGGAACAGGCCATACTTACAGCAACATCAAGCATAAACGAGTTAAAGAAGAACCATACCACGCAGACAAAATCAGCTAGCTACGCAGACCGTCTTAAAATCCCGGCAGTAGCAAAAGAAGTAAGCAAGAATACAAGCACAACCAGACACGTAGTTGCAATCTACCCAACAATAAAAAGCAAAATTAGTACTAGCGAAGGGACGAAAAAACGGTCATGGCTAATATAGCACCTGCCAAAGAAAAACTAAAAATTTGCAATGTAAAGAAAATTTCTAAAAACGGAATTCTTGTCGAGACCAAAACGAAAAAAAATCTGGAACGAGTTATCAATTCTGAAAAATGGCAACAGGTTGGCTTACGAACCGGTGTACCATCTAAAAAGAGACCAATGCTCATCGTACAAAACGTACCAAAAGAAATGAGTAATAAGGAGTTTCTCGATGCACTCAGACAACAAAATATGGAGGACCTGTCAAAAAGAAAATTTGCTGAAGAGATCTCCATTTTTCACAGATCAGACTGCAAAAACTCTGATAATGTCAACGTGATCCTAGAGGTATCACCTAATGCGAGGAATAACCTTCTAAAAAATGATAAGGTTTACATTGGATGGCTATCCCTACGGATCAGAGACCATACCGTCGTAAGCCGAATCTACAAGTGCCAATCCTTTAGTCACGTGTCGAAATACTGCAAAGCTAAGACCGAAACATGTGGACATTGCGGATGTGATGGACACAACTACAAGGAGTGCAAAGCTAAGGAAAAGAACCCAACATGCATCAACTGCAAAAGAGCAGAAAAACCCTGCAATCACACATCGCGTTCAGTAGAATGCCCAGCATATAAGATTGCATTTGCCAGCTACATCCAAAGAGTAGATTATGGTAAGTAACTCTACAATATATGTTACTAGGGAAACTGTAACGATAGGACAAATCAATGCGCAAAACTCAAAGTCTGTATCAGATGAGCTAAGGCAATTAGCATTTGAGCACAAGATAGACATACTTACTGTCCAAGAACCTTATTCGTATCATAACAAGGTGGCAGGCATGGGAACATGCACTAAAGTGATACTAGATACTAAAACATTCTCAAATGTTATAGCATCTAATAATATTAAAGCGGCAATAGTGATTTTTAACAATAGAATTGATGTTATTAAAATTGAGCAATTAAGCAACACCCACATAATTTGCGTCGAGATTAAAATTGACAATTTAAAGTTTTACATGGTTAGTGCATATTTCCAACACTGTGAGGATATTGATCCATATATACTTCACTTGGAAAATATCCTAATGGTGCTGGACAGGAAGAACATTATATTTTGCATAGACTCAAATGCTAAGTCAACATCTTGGTTTAGTAAATGTACAGACGAAAAAGGAGAAGCACTTGAAGAATTATTATCGCAATTCCAACTACACATAGCCAACAAAGAATCTGAAACCTTCACCTTTGACAATACACGAGGACAGGATATTATCGATATCACAATCGCTGGCAGTAGCTGTAATAACTCTATTTCTAATTGGAAGATACACAACGGCGAAACAACAAGTGACCACAACCTTATCACATTTAAAATAACATTTAGCCTCAGATAAGGTCATAAGTCTCAGAGGTGATAGATTTATTACCAAGAAAGCAGACTGGGAAAAGCATATTAGAAATTTAACTAACATCATGGATACAATTAACAATGAAGATACTATTAGTGCAACAGATGCTGCAAATAAAATTGAACATGCATTATTACGAGCAGTGCAAACTTGTATTCCGAAAAAGAAACGCTTTTCTAAGTCTGCCCCATGGTGGAACAGTGATCTAACTAATCTACGACAATTAGTCAAAAGAGCCCGACGAAAATATAATAAAACAATAAACAATAGACTAAAAATAATACATAAAAAGGAATATAAAAGACTAAGAAACCAATATATAAAGAACATAGCAAAAGCAAAACAAGAAAGTTGGGAGAAGTTTGTCACTGATATTGGAAATAAGGAACCATGGAGTATTGTGTATAAAATTCAAAGAAACAAAATCCGTGTTGAAAATGTCATTGAAACAATTAATCTAAGTGGCAGACAAACTTAAAACTTTATAGACACAATGGAAACACTGCTCAATAACATGATTCCTGATGATAATGTTGACAATGAAACAGAGTGGCACATTATTACTAGAAGTGACACACTTCTGGCACCAAACACACAAGACGCACCGCTATTTATTGTTTCTGAAGTACAGAATGCTATCAAAAAACTAGGCAATAGGAAGGCTCCTGGACACGATCTAATTGAATCACAAATGATAAAGAAAGCTATGCCCGTACTGTCTAATAAATTACAAGATCTCTTCAACGAATGCCTAAATCAGGGGACTTTCCCAAATAATGGAAAATAGCGGTAATTAGGATACTGAGGAAAAGCATGGACAAGCCAGCAACTGATTTAAAATCTTACAGACCTATTTCTTTACTTCCAATACTTGGGAAAATTCTGGAAAAACTTATTGCTGGAAGACTCTAGACAATACCACATACACACCCTTTGGCATCGACTAGACAGTACGGTTTCAGGCCAGGCAGGTCAACAGAAGATGCAATTGTAAAATTAAGAGACATTGTGCATCAAACAAGCGATAAGTATGCCATTGGCCTCATGTTCGACATTTCTGGTGCATTTGATGGTGTATGGTGGCCTAGTGTACTCAGTAATCTTAAGCGCAGAGATTGCCCCAGTAACATATATAACCTAATTACGAGCTACCTTTCAAACAGAGTAGCAAGAATTACAACTAATACTATTCAGATATCGAAAGTTGTAAGCAAAGGTTTCCCACAGGGATCCGTATTAGGACCAATTATGTGGAACCTCATCCTTGATGATGTTCTGGAAGAAATCTCTAATACGGGAAACGAAGCTATTGCATACGCTGATGATATCGCAATAATAGTGGAAGGAAATAGCAGAAGAGCTCTTGAGCTTAAGGCAAATGAGGTTACATTTAATCTTGAATAGCTGGTGTACAAGACAAAAACTAGTACTATCAGTGACAAAATCTCGCATGATTCTTCTTGAAGGTTTCTTAGATATAAGAAGACCACCAACTGTCAAACTTGGAGGTAGATCACTAAGAATGGTTTCAAAATCACGATATTTGGGAGTCACATATGGAACAAGAATGAACATAACCCCACATGTTAACTACATCTGTAGCAAGAGTAAGGCCACTTTCAGTCAACTTGCCAGAGTTGAAAAAAGTACATGGGGTCTAAAAAACTCTATCATGGGATCATTGTACAAGGGAGTCTTTTTACCAATTATCTCTTATGCTGCAGTTTGCTGGGCTGACAAACTCAGTACCCACCACAACAGGAAACTGAGTTAAGCACAACGATATGCTCTAATTGGGGTTACTAAAGCCTATAGAACAACATCTACGGACGCTCTTTGCGTGATAGCAGGAGCAACTCCCATAGGACTGCAACAAGCTGAAAAGGCAAGTCTTTACTATCTACGTAAAAACTTGTCATTTCAGCACTTCTTCAAAAGATTCGAAGCACTTGATGCTGTAAGTAGAAGTGAAACTAAGTTAAGATTTCTTGATATTAAAAAAGAAACAGTAAGAATATGGCAACAGAACTGGAATGATAGCCAGAAAGGAAGGCTGACATTCCAGTTCTATGAAAATATAGAAAACAGGTTAAATGCAAAATGGATAAAACATAACCATTTCATAGTCCAACTCCTTACAGGACACGGAAATATTAAACAGAAACTCAAGAGTCTTAACCTAGCATACACTGATATTTGCAGCTGTGGTGAAGTCAAATCAGTCCAACATATCATCTTTGACTGTATGCTCCTAAATGACTCAAGGCTTAGTCTAAAACAGGCTATATTAAATAAATACCATACGTTGCCATGTGATTACAAGTGCTTAGTAACCAAAAGAAATTTTTGGCATTTTTAATGATTATTCAGTTGCAGTACTAAAAAACAAGGACCAAAACATAAGAAGGTAATTGTTTGGGAATTAATCTGCCCAATCAGAACGCTCAACAGTTGTCGCTCAATGCCGACTCGCCATAACTCTTTTGGGCGGTGAAGAAGCGCCGTGACGCCGGCTTCTCAGTCAGTCATCTCTTTGTCATCTCATATAAAACACGTGTCTTCTCATTAGTTCACATCGACTCGTTCCAATCACACGCGTCCTCTCAACTTTGTCTACGTCTTCTCACAAAGTTATAAGTTCGATGATATTAATATAATCCTCATCGTCCGATTCAAAAGTGATTAATATAATCACGCCGTCTCAAGTCCACTCAGTATAATTTTCTCAGTGATAAGTTCGGAACGTAGTCTGCTCAACGGCCACTCAGTTTAAATCTCAACCGACACGCGGTGTACTCGTATGCATTTTAAATAAATCTGACCACTCACTGCAATTGCTCGGCGTTCTACTCATTTAGCCTACTCATTTCCTCAACATTTGGTCCTTCGAGCCGGATCGAGCATTTGCAGCGCAGATTTATAAAAATTCGGTAAAGTTCATTGTGTGCGGTATATTTCGTCATCTCATTTCCTTTGTTCGGGAAAGTAGTGCCATCTCAGTCGCTTAGTTTCGCGCGAAATAGTTCCATCTCAAGTTGTGTGGCTACGCGTGACGTAGTGCCGTCTCACGCCCGCTCTTACGTCACGAGAAATAGTGCCACGCTCGCGTTAGTGTGACGCGTGAGCCGCCCCTCTCTCTCACTCTCGAGTAGGGTGGGATAAAGCCATCCCTCTTGCGTGTACGTGTCGTCTCACTCGCTTCGCACGACCCGCGGATACTTCCCCCACTCTCACTCCCGAGTAGCCGGGTATCGTCATCTCGTTCGCGGTGTTTACTAAATAGTGCCGTTATCTATCGCGACATTGTTCTCTCATTGGCACTACTTATTATCAGTGATTCTCAGTGCGATCTCAATTAAACAGTGACTATCACTACAGACTTCTCATTTAATCATCACAATGGTGCTTGTGCGGGATGAAGAAAAAAAGGCCAAGACCACAAGCAGTGGTGATGATCAAGCAATCCCTCAGACAGCTTAACCGACCAGCCTGGCGGTACAATCCACGTCCACTCATGGCCAAGGTACCCGGTCCAGGAGCCAATCGCCTGTGGCACTCAGTACAGAATTCACGTTACGTGTGCAGGCTCAGAGAGAAATCATTGTGTCTATAGAGGATATATTCAGTCAGGTTGGTGACCCATCCGAATCGATCACCCTGACAGAGGTGAACATGTTGCTCGAGCAGCTAGAGGAGCTGCATAGGTCATTCCGCCAAGAGTACGCTCAACTAGTATGTAATTGGCCTCCCAACCAAATGAGACATCCATACCTCACTAAAACGGTCAACATCAGTAAAACGAAATTGATGATAAAGACAAAACGATTGTTTGGTCGGCTTAAGGAACAGCTCACTCAGAAAACTCAGCCCACTCCTTCACCCGAAGATGGTGCTCGTGCCCGCTCCCGGCTTCCTGAATTAACAGTGCCAACATTCAGTGGAGATTGCCGGAAATGGCCTGATTTCAAGGCCATGTTCAGCTCAGTGATAGCAGACCGCTCGGATCTCAGTGATCTGGAGAAATTCCAGTATCTAAAGTCAGCGATGCAAGGTGAGGCCTACGAAATTGTTGCCAACATCACTTTTGACAATTCATCATTCGACTCGGCTTGGACCTTGCTCACATCAAGGTTTGAGAAAAAACGTCTCATAATAAAATCACATCTAGAAAGGCTGCTCAACCTCAAACCAATGCAAAGGCGCCAAGCCACCTCACTGACCAAAATGGTCAACATCATTAATGAGACCACTCAGGCACTCAGAACACTCACAGTGGAGAGCAATAATGATTGCCTCATGGTCACTCTGCTCACTGGAATGCTCGATCAGGACACTCGCGAGAGGTTGGAGACATCTCTTGCATCTACAGATGAATTTCCGACACTCAGCCAGCTCACCGAATTTCTGGTCGCTCGTGCCCGCACATTGGAGACCATATAATCCTCATCCACGCCTGCTCAACCTAATGTGCCAAAAGGGGCTAAGACTACTCGGACAAGCTCACATCAGGCCTCTCAGCAGCCCCCAGTCAGCTCATCAGGGCCTGTTACTCATCAGACTTCTCGTCCTGCTCAGTCACGAACGACATATCTGTGTGACTGTTGTGGGCAAGATCACTACATCGCGATCTGCCCAAAGATGCGAAGCTATTCGGTCAACCAGCGGGTACGGTTGATCAGGGACAGAAGTCTGTGTTGCAATTGCCTAGGCAGGCATAATTTAAGGAGGTGCAATAGCCAATGCATTGCAAATCATGCAACAACTACCATCATACCCTGTTGCATGGTGCAGACCTCTCAATCGTTTTCGAACCATCAGGAGATGACCATCAGACCGCTCAGGAGGTGTCTAGCACACCCGCTCCTTCATCCAAGTCCTCTCAAGCATGAAGCTCAGAGCAGCTCTTTGAGAGTTGCGATCATCTCACGTCCAACTCAGCCCATCTCAGTCATCTCACATTGCTGGCCACAGCAGCAGCAATAGTCGTCAAAGCCGCTTCTTCAACTAAAGTTCGTCTGCTCATCGACCCTGGATCAGAAATCTCATTCATCTCAGAAAAGCTCACCCAGCAGCTCAAGTTACAACGAAGGCACACAAGGCTGGACGTTTATGGTGTCGGTGGAACACGGACGTCTCAAACAAGAGGAATTGTCACGCTCAACCTTTAATTAAAGTATAGACCACTCACGGTGACAATTTCAGCTTACGTGTTAAAGACAGTTACCACCATCCTGCCGGCCATAAAGAGTCAACAGGAACCCAAATGGCCACACCTAAAGGGTTTACCTCTAGCTGATCCAGAATTTCTCGTTCCAAGGGCAGTAGATGTCATAATCGGAGCAGACTTCTACGGCCAACTCATTAGGCCTAATATCATTAGGTACTCAGCAGGAACTCCCATTGCTCAATTATCAATCTTTGGGTGGTTGGTCATAGGCCCAATTCAGGCACCGGTCACGCTTGCAAGGACAACTCATCTCGGCAGCTCTCAGGTATTAAACTCGTCCTTGCGATAGTTGTTGACACGGTTCTAGGTCCAAGAAGAGCCTCCATCATCGGACAACTCATCGCTTACTCCTGAGGAGCAAGAGTGTGAGCTCCACTTCAAGACCACTCACTCAAGGGACTCAACAGGGCGTTTCATCGTCAGGATGCCTCTCAAATCGCCCCCAACAGTCCTGGGAGATTCTTATCAGACAGCTCATCGATCGCTCCAACGAATTCTCAGGCGACTTGGCAGAGACACTCAGTACGACCGATTGTACACTCAGTTCATGCGAGAGTATGAACAATCTCAGCACATGCTCAAGCTCGATGACATCTCAATTGGTAGAAGGCCACATTACTATTTGCCTTATCATGGGGTACTTAAGCCAGACAGCTCCACCACGAAGCTCAGGGTTGTTTTCAACGGTTCAAGTGCCAGCTCCATTGGTCACTCGCTCAATGACATCATGCACGCTGGTCCTAATCTGATGCTCAACATCTTTGACTTGCTCATTTGGATACGTCAACTCAAGTATCTCTTTGCGACTGACATCACTAAGATGTACCGGCAAATCAAGATACATCCAGATGACCAGGATCTGCCACGCATCGTGTGGGTGAATGAAAAGCAGGAGGAATCTCATTTTCAGCTCACTACAGTCACGTATGGAACCAAATCAGCACCGTTCCTGGCTGTACGAACGCTCCTTCAGCTTACTGAAGATGAAGGCTCTCAGTATCCTCTTGCTGTCAAACCGATCACTCATGGGCGTTATGTTGACGACATCTTCGGAGGATCCGACACAGTAGAACAGCTCGTGGAGACTGCTCAACAACTCATACGGCTCTGCCATGCGGGCGGATTCCCGCTGGCTAAGTGACACTCTACTTCTCAGGAACTGTTGAGAGAGGTCTCGTCTGAGCTTGGCGAGACCTCAGGCATCTCATTCAACGACTGCGATACCAAAATCCTTGGTATTCGATGGTCACCTCAACAGGACAGGTTTGACTTCTCAACAATCTCGGCTTCTCCCTCCAAACGATACTCGAAACGTCTGGTCCTCTCACAAGTAGCACAAATTTTTGATCCATTAGGCTTCGCATCTCCAATCATAATTAAGGCTAAGATCTTTCTTCAGGCTATCTGGTTGCATAATCTCGACTGGGACGAACCACTCTCGGAACAGCTCATCTCACAATAGCTCAGCATCAGACAAGATCTCATTAGCCTGGCCAGGCTCTCTATCCCATGTTGGTTCAACACTCTCTCTAATTCAGCTGTTGAACTACATGGCTTCTCTGATGCATCGCAATTCGCAAGGGCAGCCGTTGTATATCTCGTTGTTAACTCGTCGTCCACTGGCGCCAAGGTCTCTCTTATTTGCTCAAAAACGAAGGTCTCACCTCTCAAGCGGCTAACCATCCCGAGGTTAGAACTCTCAGCAGCGCTGCTACTCTCCACGCTCATAAATCATGTTTGCGCTACTCTAAACATGATCATAAATAAGACAACCTTGTGGACGGACTCTCAGGTAACTCTCACATGGATCAAAGCTCATCCATCAAGATGGAAAGATTACGTACGCAACCGCGTGATCAAAATTCAGGAACTCTCACGGAACGCTCATTGGAGGTATGTGCCTGGCACATCAAACCCAGCTGACTGTGCATCGCGTGGGATAACCACAGATCAGCTGGAAAAGCACTCTCTATGGTGGACGGGACAACCATGGCTCTCTCAATCAGTGGCATCATGGCCAGCTCAGATCAATACAACTCCTGATGACACATGTGCAGAAAAAGCTCGTGCTCGTGTTGCACATCACGCGGTACGATCTTCTCCGAATTATCATTGGGATCTCATTCATCGATACTCATTGCTCAAAAGGTTGCTCCGAGTTACAGCTCTCTGCAATAGATTTCTCAAGAGGCTCTCAGGAGAGCTTGACTCGACACCAGCAGCCTGTATCTCAGCTAAAAGCATGGAAGACTCACGACTCTTTTGGGTCAAGGCCATTTAATCGGCGTACTACTTAGAAGAAATCTCAGTGCTCTCAAGACAATCTCAGCTGCCAAGCTCGCAGTCGACTCTGGCACTAATCAGACAACTCTACTGGATCATCGGAGGAAGAGCCCCAGTGAAGTCATATGTTCTCAGGTTTGTGATGTGTGCTCGTTACAGGGAGATCCGTGCTCAGCAACTGATGGGCCAACTACCTCTGGCGTGAGTCACTCCATCACGCCCGTTCTCTCACACAGGCATTGACTAAGCTGGACCGCTCATGCTCAAGACCACTCGAATTACTCAGCAATGATCCAGAAGACATCTCAGTGCTCACACCAGGGCACTTTCTCATCGGAACGGCACTCAATGCTGTTCCTGAAGGCTCACTCTCAGACATCTCAGCCAGTCGGCTCTCCAGATGGCAGTTCATCCAACAACGAGTTCAACATTTCTGGCGCATGTGGTCAACTCAGTATTTACAACAACTACAAGCAATCTCAAAGTGGCATCACGCTCTCAACCAGAATAAGGTAGGTTCTCTCGTTCTCCCTACTAATGAGCGTTTGCCTTCAGGAAAATTGCCCATAGCTAGGGTGCTCAAATTGCTGCCAGAGGAGGATGGACTCACCAGGGTGGTATTGCTGAAGACGGCTACCACAACACTCACCAGGCTGATCCCAAGCTCGCAGTCCTCCCAGTGGCCGCTCACAAGGCAGCATAACTCATCATCAACTTCGTTGTTGATGGCGGGCGGAAATGTTTGGGAATTAATCTGCCCAATCAGAACACTCAACAGTTGTCGCTCAATGCAGACTCGCCATAACTCATCTCGGCGGTGAAGAAGCGCCGTGACGCCGGCTTCTTAGTCAGTCATCTCTTTGTCATCTCATATACAACACGTGTCTTCTCATTAGTTCACATCGACTCGTTCCAATCACACGCGTCCTCTCAACTTTGTCTACGTCTTCTCACAAAGTTATAAGTTCGATGGAATTAATATAATCCTCATCGTCCGATTCAAAAGTGATTAATATAATCACGCCGTCTCAAGTCCACTCAGTATAATATTCTCAGTGATAAGTTCGGAACGTAGTCTGCTCAACGGCCACTCAGTTTAAATCTCAACCGACACGCGGTGTACTCGTATGCATTTTAAATAAATCTGACCACTCACTGCAATTGCTCGGCGTTCTACTCATTAAACCTACTCATTTC